>NW_004524657.1:13004399-13008219 GCF_000260255.1 Octodon degus
ATTATGCTTGACAATTCCTTTCTATTGTTGTTCATGAAGTTGTGGTATCTTTTCTTTCTTTCTTTCTTTCTTTCTTTCTTTCTTTTTTTTTTTTTTTTTTGGTTTTTTTTTGTTTTTTTAGGGAAGGGTCTACAGGGTGTCCAGGGTCTCACTACTAATCAGACTCTCATTTTGATCCACCTGTTTACAGCCTCCCAAGAACTGGGATTACAGGCTCACACCACCACTCTGAGTCTCAATAGCCATCTCAGGGCGCCCCAGGAGGGATGGGACCTGCACAGCAGGTCTGAGGATTGAACCCCGGCCCCTGCACCTACTTGCAGGTGCTTTAATCTGCTGAGCTATTTGTCCGGCCCACAAGTTGTGGTATCTTTTGACTTGACTGACCTTGTCAGATACAAAAGTTACATTTCTTGTTATACAGGTCTTGCTTTATCTAGGTCTTATCCATCCAGAAGAAAAGCAGAAAAATGAAGTATAAAAAGTAAAGCCATATTAATAGGCTGAGCTGTAAAAGGCTCAAGTAAAAAACTTCTGACATTGCCAGTCCTACGGATAACCCACTATTATTATGGACTACTGGACTATATTGGAATATTTTGCTGAATTCACACACCTACAATATTTAAATGACAATGGAATACCCATCTCTGATAAAACTAAACAAAAAATAGAGGATACAAATGAAGAACCTCATTGCATCTGTGTATTCAAAATAGTTAGAATAGATATCCAGCTACTTTCTCTTAATTCAGTGAATAAATTGATTTGTACTAATAGTGTTTGTGGACAGGATATCATGTCTGCATCTTGTACTGTGAGTAACCACTAAGAAGACAGCAATATGCAATGTATTAATTATTGAAACTGTCCTACTAGTCGGCTTTGAAACTGTCTCATTGCTATTTGTTTCTCAATAAAATTATTTTTAAAATATTTTACAGTGCTATTTTGGGGGGTTGGTTTGGTGGTCATGAATTTCTTTAGCTGTTCTTTGTCATGGAAATATTTTAATTTTCTATTAGTTATGAAATGTACCTTAGCAGAGTACATAAATCTGGGTTGCAAATTGTTTTCTTTCAGGACTTCAGTATATTACTTCAAGTTTTTCTTGACTGCACATTTTCTGTTGACGATTCTGCCATGATTCTGATGGACGTTCAATTATAGGTGATGTGTTTCTTTTTCTCTAATAGCACTTAATATGTTCTTTGGGCTGAATTTCTGAGATCTTTATTATTATGTGTCTGGGTATAGATTTATTTTGATTATAGCTAATTGGAGTTCTGTATACCGCACTTATTTGTAAATCACATTCTTGTCCCATGCTTGGGTAATTTTCTGCTACCACTTCTCCAAATAACTTTTTGTGCCATTTGTGTTGAAGCTTTATGTTTCATTGACACATATTAATTATATATTGTTGTGCTTTGCATCATCTTGCAGCTGTTGAATTGTTATTTCCTGGTTCTTTATAATTTTAAGAGCTATTTCTTTCATGATCTCTAGCTGTAATGCTGTCTTTAAGGTCTGAAACTCTTCAGTTTCGTTCAAGCAGTTTTGCCAGCTTTCAATGAAATTCACAATTTCCTGGATATCTCTTTGAATCTATTTCATTCATTCTGATTCTTTCCTCTATTGTTCGACATATTCATCATTTTTCTATTTTCTGCTATGTTTTTATCTAGATGTGCTAAGCAATTCTTTCATGATTGTTGTCATTTATTTTTAACCAAGAGGTTATTTGTAATCTTATTTATTCTACAGATTGATGGAGTTATTTATTTACTTTAGTTGCTATCATTTCCAAAATTTCATGCATGAAAATTTCAAGTTCTATGTTTTCTTCTTTTGGACTTTTTCTGGGTGCACTAGAGTTCTGAAATTGCCTTCTTGCTTCTTCATTTTAATGTTTTTGAAGCTCCCAACATTCACCTGGGCTCAGTAGCAATGGTGGGAGGGATTGGTTGAGGGTCAACAAGGATCATGTGATGTTGGGTGTAGGGTAGACACACAAAAGCTCCTGTTGTACATAGTTCAGTGTGGCTTTTGTGGCAGAGGGTGTGGGGGTTGGGACTGTAGCTCAGCAAGGGTCCTGCAATGATGGGGGTTGGGCCAAATCACCACAAAATTCCCATGATATTGTGGGTACAGGCTATGACTCACCAAGTCTCTCGAGATGGTTGGAGTGTGAACTGTACCTCACCAAGGCTACTGTGATGGTTGTGACTGTGGGGCAGGGCTCACCAGGGCCCTATAGTTGTCTGGGACTCAGCCTGCTTGGTGCAATGGTTGCAGTGAGTAACTGTTTTTAAGCCTGCAAAACATGTTATGTTAAAAAAGGAAAGAGTCCCATGTTAAAAAACATGTGTCCTACAGTCCCATTTTCAGATATTTTGAGTACACTATTGTTCATTATTTTTTAATTATATAATTTTATGGAGTATATTATAATTTGATGCATGTATAAAGTGTATAATGATAAAGCTGAGACACTTAATTTTTCTTTTTAAATTTGATACAGGGTCTCAACTTGCAGTTCAGACTCATAGTGACCCTCCAGTCTCAGCCTCCCCAGTGCTAGGATTACAGATGTGTGCCACCACACCTGGTTCTGTGGCTTGCACAGCATTTGTTACTATGGATTTAACTTGGGTCTGTGCAGTTGCCAGACAGGTGCTGACTGCTGAGCTATCTCCCAAGCCCAAATGTTTCTATTACTTAAAACATTTGCTTTTGTGTTTAAAATGATGAACAACATATAATAAATTTTTGAAAATAAAAGTTTTCTACTAGGGATGTAAGTAATGGGTGACACACACGTGCACACACACACACACACACACACACACACACACTCTTATTGTGCTAAATGCATCTACTTCTAATAGATCTGTCCAAACCTCCACTTAAGCTACTGTCAGACTCGATAGAAACACCAGATAGACAAAAGTTCTCTCTGTTGGTCACTTATGCTTCCACTTTATGTCATCCCTGCTGATGTATTTTCACAACCTGACCCTCCAATCAAGAATAGGTGTTACTTCTCTGATGTTTGAAATCCTATCACTAGATGTCGAGTAACCTAGAGTCTGAGTAGAATGGAATCAGAGTTCCTCCAAAACCCAAGATATGATCTGTCTCTCTGGTGCACATTAAAGAATTTGCTTTATGTAGTGTGCTAATAACAAGATCTTTCTAACGTTGCGATTGTGATAAGAAGGCAATGCTTAAAATTTGAACCTTTACATACATCCTATATGTAGGTTATATGCACATAGGTGTTGGAGAGAAAAAAAAGTGACTCAAAACAAGAATTTAGATGGAACACTTTGCTGTGTTTCACAGGAAAATGTATTTCAGTTGCAAGTAAAAAACCAAAACTTTACATTTGGGTCCAAGGACATGAGATACGTAATTATTTCATTTCTGCTAATCCTAAAATTATATTAATAGCACTAAAGCAAGACAATAGGTAATTTTGTTAAGAAATGTCTTACTGTGGTCATGCTTGGCTATGATATAAAAATAGAATTTGGTGAGATATTGTTATGACATGAAGCACTCCCACGTGCAACCTGACATTAGGGATAATGTGAGGAAATCCATTCTCTTACCACTTTTACTCAAGTTGTACTGGAGCTTGAAAGAGTGCAATTAGACAAGAGACGAAATGGGCTAGCCACATGGGAAAAGAAGTAAGTTTTTAATTCAGATACAGTACAGTCTATGAAAAAAATCTTATGGAATCTATAGGAAATAGAATAAAGAACAAAGTTTAAAAATTTGCAGAATTGGACCGGGGAGATGGCTCAGTGGA
>NW_004524657.1:13008599-13010444 GCF_000260255.1 Octodon degus
GAAAGCCGCTATACATCTAACACACCTATTTTGTGTATACATATTTTTTCCTTTTCTTCTTTCTTTTATTTTCACAGCACTCAATTTAAATTAATTAAATGACTTACAACTTAAGAAGGATGTAATAGATAATCGAAAACTATAAATATGATTAAATTAAAAATATTATAATTAAAATATTAAATATTTTAAAATTTTAATATTAAAAACATTAAGTATACATTATTCAATATATATTCAAATTCATTGTGGCAAAATTTTACTCCAGAAACACAAAGGTCTTTTGACATAAAAACCAATAAATGTAATGTATCATAAGACCAAACAATTTCAAAATAACACATGATACATGAAAAGAATTTGACAATATCCAACATCTAATTATGATTTAAAAAAAGCCTGAAGAAAAGAGGTATAAAATGACCTATCACAATCTGACAAAAGTCATTCATGACAAAACAGTGACCAACACTATATTAACTGGGGCAAGAGCTGAAATTTCCTGCATAAAATCAGGAACAGGACAAATATAGTCATTATCACCACTCCCATTCAGCACAGTACAAGAAAACATTAGTCAGAAAAATCAGGAAGGTGGAGAAAATAAGAGTTATGTATAGGAAAGAAAAAAGACAAATCATCATTATTCAAACATGACATGGTCCTTTACATAGAAGACCCAAAAGTTTTACCAAAAGACTTCTAGAATTAATAACCAATCTCAGTAATGTAACAGGATACAAAATTGATATATAAAATCAATGCCATCTCTTTAAAAAGATATTAGGAAAACAAAACATTTATAATAGCATCAAGAAAAATTAAATACTTAGGTTTTAACATAACAAAGGAAGTGAAAGGACTATACAATGAAAACTGCTGCATTCCGAAAGAGAAGATTAATGAGGATATGAGAAAATGGAAAGCTATCCTCTATTTTTGGATAGGTAAGCCAACATTGTGAAAGTGATAACACTCTCAAATGAGATGTACAGCTTTAGCATAATTCCAAATAAAATTAATAGCAAAACTAGAGAAAACAACCATAAATTTCATATGGGACAGGAAAAGACTTTAAATAAGAAATGCAATCTTGGTAACAAGTGCAAAAGAAGAGTCATTGAAGTCCTAGAATCAAAGTAATTACAAAGTTGCAGACATAAAAACAGCATGGCGCCAGCACAAAACCATTCATGTAAACCAATGGACTAGAACAGGGGATGAAGAGACATGGCCAGCAATTCAGCTACCTAACCTGTGACAAAAGGGGCCAAATATATGCTGGAGGAAAGACAGACTCATTAGCACATTGTGGTGGGAAATCATATGCACATGGAGAAGATTAAATGTTGATTCATATCTCTCACCATGTAATGTTCAATCTAAAATTAAAATAGTTCAAAAATCTAAATAGCAAAAACAGAAACAATTAACCCGCTACAAAGTAAAATAGGTAAAGGGCAAAGACTTTTATAACAGAACACCAGTTGCTAAGAAATACCATCAGGAATCTTCAAGTGGGGCGGGGGTTCATATGAAATTAAAAAACTTCTGCACAGAAAAGGAGACAACGCACATCATCAGGAGAAAATGTACAGGGAGGAAAAAAATTCTGCCTATATTACTATGTAAACTATATGAAGAACTTTTAAAAGTTAGAGTCTCCTCCAAATAAAAGACCCAATTGAAAACTGGCTAATGAAATAGACATTTCTTGGGCTGGGGAGATAGCTCACTCATCAGCAAAGATACTCTGAAGTGAATAAATGAACAAATCTTGTAGTGTGTTATTCACAGTTATAAAAGAAACCACTGGAACAAAATGAAATTAAGATGTAACTTTTA
>NW_004524657.1:13014856-13016375 GCF_000260255.1 Octodon degus
TGGTGAAGCTTCCAACAAAAACAGACCAATCTCTGGTGCAGCTCCAGAGCACAGCAGAGAACAGTGTCTCTGGGTGTGATTAATTTTCCCACTTACTGGATGGGTGCTTTTGGCAATTAATTTAATCTTTCTGAGCACCCTGTTTCTCATCTGTAAAATGGGGATAAGGAAAGTAGTTATTCATAGGTTGTACTAATATAATCCTGCATGTAAGCAGTTAGCTCAATGCCTTCAGTGTAACATTTATGTTCAATAAATGTCAGCCAGTAGAGGACCACAGAGGGTACTTAAAGAATTATTTTACAGCAGTAGAACTAATACAAAATGTTTCTATGGATAGAGGACTCTAACTTCTGGTTGTTCAGCTCAAAGCAAAGTTATAATGTATGAAACAAGAACAGACATAAAATTAGGCATGAGAAATAAACTGTGCTGTTCTAATGAGAGCCTTATATTCATAACCTATTAGGAAGATAGTGTTTTCTTATCATTACAGTTACCCATAACCAGAAAGATTGTTCCTTCTAACCTCATTGTCAGGACACATTATAAATAAGATGCACAGAAAGAGCAAGTCTTTTCTAAGTTATAACTGATTAAATCTTGCCTGAAACATTGATTGTGTCCCTAGTTTTTCTGTCACTTTTTCTTTTTTAATGTTTTTAGTGCAGGTTCTACAGGGTCTCACTACACAGATTGGATTCGTAGTGATGCTCCTGTTTTCAGCCTCTCAAGCACTGGGATTACAGGCACACGGCACCATGCCCAGTCTCATTCTCTCTCTCAATGGGGCCCTAGGGGCGGATCCAGCATGGCTCACCAGGGATCAAATCCCCACCAGTGTGCCTGCCTAAGAAGGTGCTTTGGTCTGCTGAGCTATCTGGCCGGCCCTTTCTTTGTCTTTTTGAAACAGCATCTCACTGTTCTGTTTAGGCTGTCCTTGAACTGACTTGTAGCCCAGGCTGGTCTCAAACTCTCAAAGATTCTCCTGCCTCAGCCTCCTGAGTGCAGGAATTACAAATGTGCTTCTGTTACATTTTTTGATAAAATACACTATTTTAAGAACGAAAAAGTTTTATAACCATTCTCAAATATTAACACTCTTTCCCTCCTATCCAAAATATTACCTCTAATTTCATCTTCCTCTCACTGTACACAAACTACTGAAAATAATTTTTTAAGAAACTTCACTACAGAATTTTAGGCTTTAGCAGAGTTAACTGAGAAATGTAGTTAAGGCTAATCTTGTTCTTCATGATTTGTTTTTAAGTAGAATTTCTCAGTGATTTTACAGACAATTCATTGTATAGCATAGCATGGGAATGAAGTGATTTGAAACTTGGGTATTATGTTTTATTGGAAAAATATTGTGCAAAGTTAATCACAAGTAATTTTCATATTCATCTAAAATCATCCCAGGGGGGCTGGAGAGATGGCTCAGTGGTCTAAAGCACCTACTTGGAACAAGCTTGGCAAAGCACAGGGACCGCGGTTCAATCCTCCAGCACCACATGCCAGC
>NW_004524657.1:13016834-13017619 GCF_000260255.1 Octodon degus
AGTGACTCAGTATCATTTTTAAAACCTTCAGGTTAAAAGACATGGGAATTGATTTTACCTCAACTTTTATTCTAATAAGTTGTCTGACTTTGTGTAAGACAGTTACTTTATCTAAACTTTTACTTATTCAATAAACAAAATGACTTCCATGCCAATTAATTTTTGGTATTTACATACAATTTAAAATATTTCACATTTTCTTGTATCTTTTTCCTAACCATCCTTTGACAAGCCCACATAAAAAAATTTAAATAGATAAAGCAAATGACATTTGACAAGGAAGTGTGGGTGGGGATGGTGAGCCTTAGATATGGAAAATTCATACGTGAGAGAATATGTATATTTAAAATATAATTAATATAATATGTTCAAAAAGTAGAACAAAACAAAACGTCCTAAGTTTTGTCTTGGCTTGAGTTCTGTGTTTTACACTGCTACCTTCTGAAAAGAAGGAACATAGCTTCAGTAGAACACAGCACAGGGGTCACAAGTCTTGAAGGTATGCCGGGAATCATGATGCATCATGCCCATTATTCTTTCTTCCCTAAAGAATTTTTATTTATTCTCTGCCATGACATGTCTTCTTAATTAGTTCTCAAATGGCAGTGTCTTATACATGGTACGCACTCAATAAATACTTGCATAACAGAACTGAATACTAGCAAAAGTGGGAACAGAACAATGGGCCAGTTCCTTCTGAATTTCTCCCTCTTAGTTCAGTAAGCTTCTGTCTCTGATGCCAGCATCCCAGTGTCCATCATATCAATGAAGTCTGCACTTTCTCT
>NW_004524657.1:13017889-13022899 GCF_000260255.1 Octodon degus
TTGCACCACAATCTTTTTGCATTCAAACATCTTTTTCAAGAAGCTGCTTCCCTCAAGCTTCTTAATTTGTCACAGATTTTCCAAGGCCAACCAACAAAGCCATCTCAGAAGACTGAAAAGTTTCCTTGTGTCTCAGTTTTATGTTTGACATAACAAGTTTCTGGGCTTGATCATCAATCCCTCGCCCACTTTGATAATGAGATTAAGAATCAAGTGCTTCCATAGAGTAATTATAAATTCAGGTTTGAAAGTAGAATATGTAAAGGAGGTGAGTTTCAGAAACTGAAATACAAACCAGCAACTCCTGTATAGAGGTTATAAAAGCAAACTTTGTTGTACAGGAGTGATCAAAATAGATAATGAATATTTAAATTTAAAACTATTAAAATGAAAGATATATATCCTCAATTCCCCTCATTCTTTCCCCTTCTGAAACAGTTCTGAGAGTCCTCTTTCATAAGCAGCAATGTATCTTTTACTATAATTTTTTTAAAAATTGAACACTGTATTTTGATTATATTTGACACACATTTTCGAGATTCTTAACACTTCTCTCATTTTGCTTCAAATTTTACAAAAGTAAACATTGTTTTTCATATTGAATATATATAAAAATATAGAAGTAGAAGTAAAAGGATTTCACTTTCCCAAGGCTCACCAGTTATGAAGGAAAACACAGTTTTTCCCCTTTGCTCCTCCAAATGCATTTTAAAGACTAAACAATACTATGACTAAATAGAACACAACAGCCTGGTAATGAACAGAAACAATGGTTTAATTCCATTCATCTTTAATAACTACCTTCATTCCCTAAAATATTTGCAGTATATTTGGGCTAATTGGCTAAATGTTAAGATCCTCAAAAGTAGCCTCGGAATATTAAATCTTTAATGTATTTTATATAATTGCACAGCAAGTACAAAGTAAACAGGTGTCTTATGAATCATTTTTGTAGAAAATTTTTATTGTCAATATGTATATGCTCTCAATTATTTGCCTCTTTGTCCAGTAAAGCTTTTTGTGTTGTTCAGCTGGTTCACCAAGTAGCTATACTAGAAGTCAAAGTTGATTCAGGTGGTCTTTGGGTGCCTCTTGATATTCGCAGTGCCACTGCACATAAAGGCAGTAACTATGAATGCATTTACTTGCCTATCTTCCAATCTCACAACACTATTCTTCATCCACTTAAAGAATGAAATGAGAAAAATCAAGAGAGATGATGCCCTTGAGTAATTTCCACTCCTATATACCTTCTTCCCTCAGTGAAATAAATATCATGGCTAAAGCTTTAAAATCAATCACTTTCACAGCAAGCAAAATGGAAAAATCTGTGTATGCATCATTTTATTAAAGAATTTTTTTTGATCCAAGGCCATTCCATTAAGGACTCTCTACATGTGAAAATCATGAGCCAGCACAAAACCTTAAAACAAGCACACAATGACAATTGCTAATTGTTTCACTCTTGTTCCCCCACTGTTCTTGTCTTTACCCATTGCTCCTCACTTGAACCAGAAAAGCACAGTTCTCTTCCTGAGGATAGAAAGTCCTGAAGCTAAAGTCAAAATCTTGAAAGGAAAGATAGCCATGAATATGAACATCAAAATCCAATAATTTGACTTACTTTTAAAAGCACCAATGCTTTCAAATTTTACTACTTTCCTGAAGATACTTGCTCCAAGTTGCTTTTAAGAAATGGCTGAGGGCAGAATTCATAGATGCGGGGAAGAGAAAGAGAAAAAGAAGAACATAAGGTTAAAGGCTTGTAACTTGATGGAGGAGACAGTGTGTGGTCGCCCAACTAGTGTCCTTAGAAAAGGGTTCCCCTGCCTACCAAATTTCTGTACCTCAACAGCTTACAAAGGTTTAAAATTCCATTAAAACACATGACTGCATTAAAATGCTAGATTGTGTCAAAATATAGCTACAAACACCTGGAACTTTAAATAGACAATTTACAAAACTCATTCATAAGAATATATTTCAATAGAAATAATGGAAAAGGAATTGGAATGGAAATAACAGGGACAGAAAAAAGAAAATATGCAAAATAATTATTGTTTGATATATTGCAGACAAGCTGTCACTGCCTTGTTTTAGGCTGAGGATCAAATTTAGTTATCAAGGGTCCGGGGAAAAAGCTCAGTAGGATAAATCCTTGCTGGCTAAGCACAAGGGCCTGAGTTCAATCCCCCATTCTGCAAAAAAAAAAAAAATGCTACCAGAATAAATAAATAATAACAATAAAAATCAGATTCACATTGTTTTCCTTCTTTCATAAGCAGTGGTGAAATGTGAAGATTCTGGAGTAAAAGTGTATGCTTTGAAGCCAGACTTTGTCACATACAATTGTAAAATTATAAAAATGTAAACTAAAAATATCATGCAACATCTTTCTGTTTCAATTCCACTTGTAAAGTGTATATAGTAACAAAGTATACAGCTCATATGGAGTATAAGATTGCTGCGTGTACACATGCACATACACACACACAGAGATGTTTTATTTAGTATTTGCCAATTTTAAAATCCCTAAAATGTATTTCTTTTTCTTATATATAATAAAAGAATAAGGAAATTTCATAGAAAATCAAGCAATACAGTGTTATTTCATTACAGTGCTCTGAGAAAGGAGATCAAAGAGAATATCAGAAAATGGAAAAATTTCCCATTGATAGGAAGCACCAACATAGTGAAAATCTCCCTATTTCCAAAACTGCTATACAGATTCAATGCAATCTTAATTAAACTATTATTAGCACACTTTGCAAAAATAGAGAAAATATTCCTAAAATTCATCTGTAACCAAAAGAGACCTAGATAGCAAAGCAAGTCTGAGCAACAAAGGAGAGGCAGGAGGCATCACAAGCTATGACTTAAAATTAAACTTCAAAGCTATTGTGATAAAATCAGCATGGTACTGGAAAAAAACAGACCTTAGGACAAGTAGAAAAGATTAGAAGATTTGGACACAACTGCAAACACACTTACTAACATTATCTTTGACAAAGGGGCCAAACATGTTCATTCAATGAAAGGTGGTCTCTTTAATTAATGGTGCTGGATAAACTGGCTCTCTGTATGCTGAAGACTAAAACTAGACCCATATCTATCACTATGTACTATACTAAAGTGAAAATGGATCAAAAATCTAAATATTAAAACAGAAACACTCAATCCACTGCAAGAGAAAATAGAAACCTTCAAGACAGAAGTATAGACAGAATACATGAAAAGAAAACTAAACTTCACAGGAAATACTTCAAAGCATCAACAACTGGAATCTCATATTATGAAAAGGATCATATTGCAAATGAAATCACCAACAAAGTGAAAAGACAATTCACAGAATGGGAAAAAAAACTTTATCCTCAGAGAAAGGATTTTTAGGAAGAACATATAAAGAATTGAAAAACATCAGGTCCCTGAATTCAAAAGCCTAATCCAAAGATGGGCATCTGAGAAGAGCAAATATTTCTCAGATGAAAAAACACAAATGGCAAATAAATATATGAAAAATGTTCAACATCATTGATAATTCAAGAAATTCAGGATAAAATAACACTTGAGATTTCACCTTACCCCAGAAAGAATGGCTATCATCAAAAAAAAAAAAAAAATCAATGAATAACAAATGACTGTCTGGAAAAAGGAACACTTCTCCACTATTGGTAGGTGTGCAGACCAGTACAATAACTGTGGAAACCAGTGCGTAGATTCCTCAGAAAACTAGGATTAGTGGTTCCATTTGACCCAGCTATTCTCCTTCTAAGTATCTTCCTAGAACAATTAAAAATATTACACAAGAGAGATATATGTGCACCCATGTTTATTGCAGCAGAGTTTGTAATAACTACCTCTTGGAAACAACTCAAATGTCCTTTAACCAAGGAATGTATTAACAAAAAGGTATATTTTCTTACAATGGAGTATTACTTGGCCATAAGGAAGGATAAACTTGAGACTTTTATAGATTAATGGATGTAACTTGAGACCATACTCATAAGTGAAATAAATCAGACTCACATATGTGTATGTCATAGTGTCTCCCTGGTATAAGAATCTGAAAGACTAAATAAGATGTAAAATGTTACAATAGATATTGTGAAATGGGAGGAAATTATTCAAAAGGAAAAATGGAACTAGGATGGGTGAAAGGGGAATGGACAGAAAGGAAAATGGAAGAAATACAAGTGAGTTATAGTGTTAGCATCTCTGAGTTCGTTGACAAGGAAAATTTGTGCTAAATCAACTGGACAGACTTTTATACCCACATGTAGTTCTGAGCAAACACTTTGAAGATACCAACAAGAAACATATTTAATTATTGTTATTCTCCTACTATTTTATGCAATTTTGTTTTGCTCTTTTTCCATAAAAATATTTTTATAACAATATCCCTAAATTTGACAATAATACTCTTAGAACTAAATGCAGTGATAATTTGTTAATCTAGAATAATCACCACCAGTGTCATCATTTAAAGAGCAATTACTTAGTACAAAGCACTTTGCTGTGTTCTATAGATAATTACATTAATTGTAAAATGTAGAGTCCTGAGTAAAACTTTGCTGAGTAAAACTTTGCTGTATTTTTTTATTTCAAAGTAAACAGATTAATGTTGTTATAATAATTTACTTTCTGTGAAATGTTCTAAGAAAAAACTCATGCATCTGCACAGAAACTTGGGTTATACAGAGTGGTATTACCACTAATTGTGAAAACTCTAAGAAGAAAACCTAATCCCAACAATGTAGAAATGTGTGAATGGAATTTTCACCCTTCTGATGAAATGATACTCATTTCTAAATATCTTGCAGAAAATGTTTAATTCTACTGGAAAAATTTAAAATACATAAGCTAAGAAAGCAATTTGGAAAGCACTATGCATGTTATTCTTTCATTTGTGTAAATATTGATACAAAATAGTAGTGCAGAGGCTAAATCAATAGATATGTAGACATATAAAGCAAAGATAGGAAAGTAATTTAATGGTATTAGTGATTAAAA
>NW_004524657.1:13023664-13029669 GCF_000260255.1 Octodon degus
CTAAATCAACTGCCCTCATTTGGGAAACAGAAGTTATAGAAATAACTGCTTCATGAGAACTAAATAAGATAGTGCATGTGCACTAGAAATCACTCATTGAGATGAGCTATTCACTCATTTAAATTTTTATTATTGGTTTTTATAATGAGCGTTAAATGACCCCTAGTCTTTTCCTATTTGCCTGACCTTCCGTGGAGTCTTGAAAAAATTTAATCTTCAGTTATACTAACATGTTCTCACGGATAGACCATTTGCTTACTTTGCTTTTACAAGATTGCATTTTTCTATTTTTGGTCAGATATTATAGTACATTTAACATTTATCACAAAATGACTCAAGTGATCTTCTGAAGGAGGTAACTGTATGTTTAAAAATCTCTATTCCTTTTCTGTTTGTAGCTACTGCCCTATTTCATTTCCTTCACACTTAAACTTCTCCTGAGGGAATTTTTCTCCTTGATGCTTATTTCCTTTCTCCTCAAAACTCTCTAACCAGTTTTACTGTGGTTGTCTAATTATGCTTACAAAAGTGTTTCACCCTGAACTCAATGATGGCATCTGTACTCAATGGATATTTGCAGTAAGCCTTCTGTATGAAAACTTAGTACTGGACCACAGCAGTACTTAGCTCCACGGATTGGTCCTACCACTGCGAAACATTCTCCCCCCTTCTATAATGCTCCCTCCTTGCATAATTTTTCCTCAGAATTCTCTAGTTCTTTCTTCTCTATCTTCTTTCTCAACCTAGTAATCTTCAGTTGACCATTAAATATCGATATCATTGAATACCAGACTTTGTCCCTATTCTCTTAACATAGATCTGTACGATATAATTATCTGGTCCATGATACATACATCTGAGGTTTGTAAAGTATCTTCAGCTCCAGAACTGTATAGCTAGTTGCTTCTAGACTTTACCATTTAGTTATCTTATAGGCAATTTAAGTTCAGTTCTCTCAAAATCAAGATTTTCTCTCCAATTTTTGAATGGTTTCAAGAATAAATAGACATTACAAATAAATGTCACTAACTCCATATCTACTCTATCAATAAAACTTGCAAAATTTACTTCCCTCCTCCTTACAGCCAACTTGGCTCAAGCTACTATTATCTTGTACCGTGAATGCTGTTACAGTTGCTTACCTGATCTCAAGATCACTCTCTACACATCTGCCTAAAGTATCTGTTTAAACAACTATGATTTTTCCTGTTTTAAACCAATTTTTCTTATACTAAAGTAGACTTAATCTGACCCACAGTACCTTGAATTGCCATTCCTGCTTATGGTCTCATCCTCTGCCTCAGCTTCAGTGGTGTCCTTCCAGTTGCTTGAATTAGACACCAGGCTTTTTCTTTCCTTTAGGCATCTGAATATGCTCATGATTTTGGCTAGAATGCTGTTCCACAACATCCTTTTCTATATTTAATTTTTAAATCTTGATGTCATATAGAATGCTAATTTCTCAGGAAAGCTTTCCTGATCTTCTTAGGTCTAAGTCAGATCTTCAACTACATAATCTTCTAGCTCTGAGAGTACTCCCTTCATAGGTTTCATTCTGTTTGCACTTATGTAAGTGCAAGATTTTCTTAGAATTTTATTTCTTACAAACTGTAAGTATTATGAGGGAAGGCCCATTTCTAATTTTCTTACCAATTTTGTTTCAAAGCCTCATAGTCTACAGGGTCTGTAACACAAACTGAGTATATCAACTACACATTTTGCTCAACCACTTCTCTCTACTTCTGCCTCCTTTACTAAGTCTAATTGAGGTATCAGCTTTACAAGCCCACTGAAATGATCTCTGAATTGTAATCTCCATTCCAGCCTTCTCTCCTCTCCACTGCCCACATAACAAAGTCCAAATTCCTTGTGGCCTCCTGATGACCTCTCCAAGATCATATTCCTACTAATCTTCATATACCCATGCTGTGATCAAACTGAAATGTGTTCAATTTATGACAGTTCTGTAAAGTTTTTGCCACGCACTTGACTCTTTCCTCATACTATTTTCTCTACCTATGTATTGGCTAGTTTTTCATCACTACATCCAAATACCTGACATATACAACTTAAAGGCAAAGGGCTTATTTTTATTTATGGTTTTAGTGGTTTCAGCCCATAACTGCATGGCTTCAACACATTAATATCATGCAGGAAGGACATGGAGCAAAGTTGCTCAAGATGGGGACAAAATATAATACCCAAGCTCATGCCCCCACCTCACCATTTCCTGAAGCGTGTTTTATAATCCTCCAAGGAGCTCACAGGCAAATCAAATTGACAAACCAACTTGGTTGTCACAAGCTATGATCTTTTAATAATGCCTTGGTCATTTCCATATACTGTGGTTTGTGCCTACTTGTTCTCCCAAAGACTCATGCAGTCATTGAGTGGCTTCTAGAGTTGGTGATAAATTCATAATCTAATGCAGGGATTATGGATGTGAGTATTATATGTACCTACCCTGGGATGGCAATCTATATGTAATATAAGGAAGGAGAAGAATTTTCTAGCTGCCTCAGCTGCTGCTCTTCCCTTCACTCTTTGCTATTTTAGCATGAAAATATGTCCTCTTCTATGTGCCACTTTGCCTTGGAGCCAACCAAGTATGGACCAAAACCTCCACTAACTGTGAGCTAAATAAGGCTTTCCTTCCTTAATTTTGGGTTTTGGGTATTTTGTCCTAGCAATGAGAGAAATGTAATTGAGATACCACTAAAACTGTATGGTTTTTCAAACCTACCCAAAATCTATTTTCTCTACTAAGCTCTTTTTGATGTCTTTAAATGAGACCTCACCTTTCTTGCTTCTGATGCTGCGTCTTTATTTTGTGCTTCTCTAATGAAGATTTTCATTTTCTACAGTTCACTACAGATGTTTATTGTGTGGATGTTTTACCACACTGAAAACTCTAGAGACAAGACTGAAACATCAGTCGATGTTTTGTACATTGGGAGAGCTGTTCAAATATCTTTTTTCTTTTACTTATGTGAACACTTATTTTAGTAAGATTGCCCATAAGGATTATTTCATAATTAGAAATGAAGGAAATCCATCTACCTCACCTCTCCTTTTGGATGTAGCTCATTTTCATTGACACAGTAGGTAATTTTCTTGTGCCCTCACTTAAATTCTTCTAATCACTAAAGGAGCAAAAAATAATACAGAAGAAAATTGTACTTTTAGCCATTTCCTACTCTTTTGATGGTAACTTCAGGAAAAGTCTATTGCTACAGATTCTTTTGACAGAATATAATTATAGTCTATAGTTTTTATCTGCTTCTTGTTAATTCTATCTCAGGGCTCATGCTGGCAACAGAAATACTTGTGGGTTTTTTTGTGTGCTCCAGAGCAACTGCTTCCAGCTTGCTCGGACAGCTCATGCTGTGCAGCCAGGCCACCCTTCTCAATGGGTTGCTGCCTCTCTTTGAAGTAAGGAGGAGGCAGGGTAGTGGCAGGGAGTTCTTTCTCTGACAAATTTAAAACACTTAAAGACAAAAGAAGGGAAATAACCCATGAGCATAGCAATGTGACCTGTTATAATTTTATCCTTAAAAATTTTGAATCAAGTTAAGTGAATCAAGTTCAGTTTAAGAGACTCATAGAGCTTTAAACTTATTTTTTGCTTTTAGTGTGCTATACAAATATCTTGTTATTGTTAACCAAATATGACCCAAAAGTCCAATTCAGATATACAATACTATTGAATTGTGTATGAAGGACGCATTTCATGTTATTACAGAATTTAGAAATTGTAGACAAGTGACTTCATTTTCACCTCTCAGGCAAGGTAGCCTTAAGGAGTGCCATGGAAGCAAGAAAACCTATATTCTGGGTCCAACTGCTACTTGCTACTCATGGTTCTTGAAAAGAGTGCTTAATTTCCATGAGCTACAGATTTATTTTTGCTGAAATGAAAATAGGAATAACTAATTTGAGTGGATCTCTGTGTATTTGTGAGAATTAAAAGGGAACAAATGCAATCATGTATATAAAAGCATGCTGTGAGTTAAGAGCACATGGTATTAATAATGTATTTTATCCTGAGTTAGCATATAATGTAAAACTCATGCATTTCCAAAACTATTTAACATAAATCAAACTTACTTTTGTTCATCTTATAAAGGAAGTTTTAATTGCTTACCCTATACATAATCAAATGTACTTCTTTAGTTTTTTAATGACTTATTTATGCTTAAGTGAGCAAGACCACTGCTTTGGGCCTCTCTCATAAGGTATATTCCTTCAATGCAGAAATAATTCTTCCCAACATTCCCAAATTTCCAAATTGCTGTATATAAGAGTAGACAAAGTGAATCAAAGGATATCAGTTTATGATTGCACTTAAGAATGTTATCCCGTAAGTCTTCCCTTATGAGCCATGTTAACACTTATTTGTTTATTTTAGCATCATTCATTCAATAGCATATAGTGACTACCTATTTTATGAAAGAAAGAAGATAGTCAATATATAAAATCAAAGTTCTGTTTCATTCTTGGAATTCTTAAAGTTGCCACATGCGGTAGCTGAGATAAAATAATCATGCTATATTTTCAGAGAATTGTTCAATTTCAATAAATAACAAGGAAAATGTTTATTTTATCTCTGAAAGCATTATTCTATCTTTTGATAAAATGACTTCAGTTGACATTTTGCCAGGAATTTTATGTAGAAGAGAATTTTCATTTCTTTGAAAAGAACTTGTATGCTCCAAGGACAAAAGTCCTAGACTACCAGCATGTTCCAAATTTTCCTCACATGTATAAAAAACATTCTTTGTTTCTAAGACCTGGACTGAATCTAATAAAAGCCCCTAAATTGTGTTTTTAGTGAAACAGTGATAGTGTTCGTACCATCAGTGTCCAACATTGATGACTCTACATGAAAGTATACCCAACTACTCTATTGTAATTTAAAGACAATAGAATTTTAGAAATGTAAACTTGTTTTACAGATTTAAAAACAGAAGCCTAAGGAATTTCCATAATTAATTTCTAAATTAATTCTTAACTCTCTGCACAAGGAAATAACTGTAACATCACTGTGCTCACCTTCCAGCTTGGTTTTATAGCTGTAGGATTAGATAGTCCTTTTGTGTGGATCCAAGTAATCACCCAGGTGATGCTGCCTGTATTGAAGAGCATGCTAGGTGTAATCAACCTTATAGAAGTTACACGTGGCGGTTATTTAGAACACTATGAACTAAGGATAGAAGGATCCTCATTTAGTAAATTCTAGAACTCTTCCCTATATCATGGGCATTTATAGTCAACTACTCAAAGACAGAATATTTTTTTCAAAGACAGAATTTTCTCCTTCCTTGATATTTTAATACTGAATTAAGTCTGTCATAATCATCAGACTTTCATTATATCCTACATTGTTGCATTGTTATATATTTCACCTTTCCATCATATATGATCAAATACTGACTGGAAAAAAAATTGCTTTCATTTGTCTCCTAATGTTTCCCTTAAAACCCATCACAGTCCTAGAGCAGTCCTAGAGCAGTGCTGCATTCTTCCTTTTCAGTAATATACATGAATATTTTTCCTTTCCCATAAAGAAATTGGCCTGAAGCAGCTTAGCTTCTGCTACAGAGCCTCCACTAAAAATGTTTCTTTTTAGTTAAGTGATATCAAATAGAAGAAGTAAAAGTGTTAAAATCTAACTTTGAAAATGTCAAGAAATGAACACAAAAATAAAATTGAAGCTGAGAATAATAGTTCATGCTTGCAGTTGCAAAAAGTGGAGGCTATAGCATTGGAGTTTGAGGCCATCCTGGGAAAAACACAGCAAAACTCTTACCTCTTTTTTTCTTTCAAAACTGTCTGTGTACATTCATTCATTTTAAAAAATAGTGAGATGAAAGACCTAAAGACCTCCTGGCTTTCAACATCATAGCCACATCAATTTTCTCATGATTGACATATGCAAAGGTAAATACAGAGATTATTTTATTTCTATAATGAGCAAATTTAGTGTTGTGGGCACAGCCTAATTG
>NW_004524657.1:13031061-13032697 GCF_000260255.1 Octodon degus
TCCACCCCTTGGAAGTGTTCAGTGCTGCCAATTTTCTTTCTGTATTATATCACTCTAAAGAATACTATCTCTTTATGTATTTACTTAACACTAATAAGTGACATTTAGAATTATTGCATGTGGCTTATATGCTATTCAGATTTCTTTTGGAAAACTGGATAGTCAAATCATTTAACTAATATTTATATCAGTTTGTTCAGGTTTTACTATTGGCCTTTCATAATTCTAAAAGTTTAGATACTGGTTCCTTATAAGAAATATAACTTGAAAATATCTTCATCCACTCTATGGCTTCTCTTTTGATTAGAAGTTGCTTGTGAACTAAGATTAAAATGGAAAACTTATAGGATCCCCACACAGTCTCAGTAGCACCATATCACCACCACCACTTTCAGGAGTTTTACTTCCACAAACACTTCATGTTGCATAGGGAGACTCCAAGAAGAAAACAGATGTGTGAATGCTTTATGGACAAAATAGCTTTTCACATTTACATCTTCTAGAAAGTTTTTAAATTTTTCAAACTTGGGGTTACAGGTTTACTTCTGGATTCATAGGTATTTTTAATTATTTAAGTGTGCCAGATACTTGGAACATTAACTGTACTAATTTAGTAACTATAAGTGAAATATCTATCATCATTTATGATTAAAGTATTTAATGGACATGTAAAGAGAAGTGGAAATATAAACTATCATATTCATTTGAAATGCATTTATTAAATGTTAAATTGAAAATAGCAACCTAATAACAACAATGCCCTACTAAACTATTGTTTTGGTCTAGTATTTGTTTCAGAATTTTTTGTGAAGAGAAAAGTAAAATTCAAAGTAGATTAGTTAAGGTTAATACTAGATTGGGTAAATGCAAGAGCATATAAAAGCTGCTTAAATAATGAGTCTAGAACTCAAAAGAGGAAAGGCACTTTCATGAATAAAAACTTTTTGTAAACAATGTAGCTTGCAAACATTAAGGAATTGGAAAAAATAATGGTACCAAATTCTACAAAACTAACAAGAAAAGTATACAAAAATGCCCAAACAGAAGCTTGATTGATGGAACCAAGACCTGCATCTTTTCAAATGGAACAAAAGAGTCAGTCAGAAAAATAACGTGTTTCCTAATTGTAGAATTCATGAATAAGATCCAGAAACATAGCAAAGAAGAATGGATGGAGCAAAAATGATCAACGGGAATTGGCAGAAAATAAGCATCTAACTAGGACAAGTGTGTGTTACATGTACAGAAATGAAAAAAATATATGAGTGAAAAGAAAAAGGTTTGAATTACAAACAAAAGGACTATATCCAAAATATTATTTAATTTTAAATAGGAAAAACAACAAAAACAAGGATACAGAGTTTTGTAGCAAAACAATAGGAGATTAACAATGATTAATATATTGTCTATTAGCTTCAAAGAAGATATAATATTATTTTAAAAACGACTACAATACATTCTTTTAATGAACTAATAGAAAATAGCAGTATTTTTCTCTTACCTATCTTGTGTTTCTCCCTCTATTTTTCTTTCCCTTCCTTTTCTCCAACTCAGTACTAATAGTGAAGCAAAAAAATAACAATATGCCAATTTTATGCTAATGACATAAAGTGGGAGGCATTAGAGACATCACTTT
>NW_004524657.1:13032797-13039454 GCF_000260255.1 Octodon degus
AAGAAAGAAAGAAAGAAAGAAAGAAAGAAAGAAAGAAAGAAAGAAAGAGAAAGGACTAAAATGAGACCATCTGTTTACTGGTGAAAGTCCAAGTTTCCAACAATGGTTAATGTATCTATCCAATAATTTTATACTTCTATTTCACTTGATGAAAAATCATAATTTTTAAATGTATTTAGGACAGGGTCTACAGGGTCTCACTACATAAATAGGACTCGTAGTGATCTGCTTGTTTTCAACCTCCCAAGCGCTGGGATTACAGGTGCATGCCACCATGCCAAGTCTCAATCACCGTCTCAGCCCCGGGGTTGGGGCCAGCATAGCAGGCCAGGGATTGAACCCCGGCCACTACACTCTGCCTACGCAGGCGCTTTAGTCAACTGAGCTTTCAGACCAGCCCTCTCTATATTAAATTATTTCTAAACGTTACATGATAGAGAGGTTCTCTTAATAGCATAATAAAAGTTCATGAACAACAATGTTATCTGTCTTGGTGAGGATGCAAAGGAAAAAGTTGGGTGGTGGTCACTTCCCACTTAAAGCAGAAATTTCAAGAACAAATCAGATTCATCAGTTTTAATTTTCAACCACAGAGAAAAACAAATGAGGATTTTTCCCCCCTTTGGAAGAGGGCATTGGTCAAAGGGCCCATGATTCCTTATTTGCACAGAGCAGCATTTTCTCTTCTGGCCTGAACTCTTTTATGTCGCTGACTTCACAGCAATCTACCATGATCACATTCTGAGTAACTGGCAGTACCCTGATTTATATATTGTAAGCTGAACAATGAACATGCCATATCATAAAACATCTAGAATTATGTCACCCATTTTCTTAGAGTAAAATCAGTAATGATGACTTGATAAAGATGTTCAGTTCTAAGGACATTACAAATAAGATGTATTTGCTATAGCTTTCTTTAAAGAAAATGTTTCCCTGCAGTGATTATTTTCAGAGCTGATAATAGCAAGTTTTGTTAAGAGGAGATATTCTATTTTACAGTGAAGCTAGCACTTGAAAGGATGAGAGCCTCTTATGTAGTATTCCTTGCCACACTTTATTCATTTCTTCTCAAGCTATCTGATGAACAATTGCTATGTGTCAATACAGTGTTTCACCCTGTAAAAAATAATGCTGAGCACAGGGGAAAAGGGTTCCAATTTTGAAAATAAGCCTATCTACATATGAAATGTATGACCGTCATCAAGACCCATGACCTCTCTCAGATTTTCTTTCATCCAGGTGAGGCTAATATTTACCTCCCCGGGATCTGAGGAAATACATTGGATGCTGCATATAGGTAAAATGTCTAGTATATTCTAGGTGCTGGGAAAACATGAAAGAGAAGAAAGAAGGGGAAATAAGAGGATGTGAAGATGAGTACAAAGTGGGAAAATGAGTGCGATTGTTTGCTCTTCTTTCCACATTTTCACTGAAAGCATTACCATTTGCTCTCCCAATCTAAAACACAGCCATAACAAGTCTATGTCTAATGTGGCACTGATAAATTGAACTGCTCACCCTAAGTGGACAGGGAACTGGTGCCCATTCTGCTGCCCCGACTCGACTTTCTGCCATCAGTTTCTTTCTCTTATTTACCCACTCCCATCTCTTCTCTGATGACAGCTATTCTTCAGTTCACATTGTACTACCAACTTCTGTTTTTGTTTGCCTCCATGGCTCCCTGTCTTCCTTGCCCTGTTTTCCTGTCTCCTAAAGACAACATTTCCTCAAAGCTCTTTCCTAGCAATTTATTCCCATTTTCCTCAGAATAGTAGGACAGACAAGGAGTTTTTGGACAAGACTCCAAACAGCACAGGTAAGAAATAGTCAAAAAAGAGTATGTCATCCTAAAAAGCTTCCTCACAGCCATGGAAACAAATGAAGAGAAAAATCTTCAGAAAGGAGACAAGGATCTGCAAAGTCTGTACCCATAAAAGGTTAATATCCAGAAGGACTCCAAAATCTCAATATTTAAATAAATTTCCAATTAAGAACCAGAAGAATACCTAACTAAACATTTCTCAAAGAAAATATATAAATGACTAATCGGAACTCATCACTAACCAAGAGGGAAATGCACATTAAACCTCAGTAAGAATGGCGGTATGAGAAGACAAAGAATGCAAGTGGTGGTAGGGATGTAGAGCAGAGAGATCTGCTGTATAACATTGGGAAGACTGCAAATTAGTACTGCCAATATGGAAAATAGTGGGAAGGCACCTCAAAACATTTAAAAGAAATCTTCCATATAATCTAGTGATTTTTCTGTGGGTATATAGCCAGAGGAAGTAAAATTAGTATTTAGAAATGGCATCTTCACTGCCACACAAATTGCATCACTAGTCACAATAGCCAAATTATGGCACTGAAGTGACCAATGACTGATGAGGGAATGAACAAAATGCATTGCCTGTACACAACACAATGCTACTGAGCCACTTAATATGACGGAATCTGGTCATTTAAAACTGCATGGATAGAATCAGACATCATTATGTTAAATGAAATTAACTAGGCACAGAAAGAAAAATACTGCATAATCTTACAAATATATGGCATTTTAAAAAGTTGATTTCATAAAAAGTTAGAGCAGAACAGTGGTTATTAGAAGCTTGGAAAAGGGCCGGCCAGATAGCTCAGCAGATTAAAGCACGTACTTAGGCAGACACAGGAATGGGGTTCACTCTTCAGCATTCCCTGCCGGCCCTGCTCCCCCAGGGGGAGCACTGAGACAGAAAATGGACTGGGCATGGTGGTGCACTCCTGTAATCCAAGCGCTTGAGAGGCTGAAAACAGGAGGATCACTAGGAGTCCGATCTTTGTAGTGAGACCCTGTAGACCCTGTACTAAATACATAAAAAAAAATAAAAGCTGGAAAAGTAAAGAGTAAACGCATCATAAAAAGTTCATCCATGGGAATTATTAATAGACTGGATGATATTCTGGTGAGCTATTGCATAATACAGTGATTGCAGATAATAAAAATAGTAATATGTCACACATTTCAAAAGGCTAGAGGAATTTTGAATGATGTCACCATAAAGAAATGATAAATTTCTAGAGAGTGACATGCATGCTATATGCAATGTATACAAAACATCACATTGTTCTTCATAAATATGTGTAGTATTTGGTTTCGTTTACTTATTTATTTATCTATCTATTTATTGTGACTGGCTCGGCCTACCAGGCAGGCAGGGCTGTTGTGTCATGTGGTGCCAGTCCTCGAGTGCTTACCTAAGCTTGCCTAAGCAAACATTTTAGACTGCTAAGATATCCCGCTGGCCCCATATTTGGTTTTTATTTATCAGTTAAAATAAATTTTAAAACTCTATTGTAGCTTAGACATAAGTAATTTGAAAAGTGTATCTTTTGGTGAATGTTTTTGGAGATAGAGGAGAAATAAATTTAATTTTTAAGAATTTCATAATTTCAAGAGAAATAAATCAAACACAAAAGCTTAAATATTACTTTTTATGTTGTATGATAAAACCAAAGTATAAAAAATACAAAGGGCAAAACAAAGATAAATAATAGGAAACAGGGAGACAGAGCTTCAGCAAATGGGAATTCAAAATGGGGTGGAGGAGCAGCAGTGGGGAAGTAAAAAAACGAAAATGTACATATACCAACTTCCCATGGCAGATGCAATCCTTATGTCATGAAAATACATACTAGTAAAAGCATCATTAGTGCCATTAAAAAACAAAAGTAGTCTAAAGAACTAATGAAACATTATTGGATACGTGTGATATAAACATTTATGTTGTTATTGGTGTTTCTTCTTTTCTCTTCCATGTTGCTATTTCCTAGAATAACTTAGACCCATTTCTGAAACTAACTTTTGAATAATAAAATCAGGAGCTATTTATTAGATGTTGCTTGGCTGGTGATAGGACAGGGGGCATGAGGAAATCCTGACATCCTGCCCTTCTCTATGCAAGTAGTTTGAGATTAGGATTGACAGTTATTCTTTGACAATTATATCTTATAGAGACTCTTATAATAGAAGGTGGCAAGTGATATACTCAAATACATCCCATAATAAAAAATGATAAAAGAATGAATGAGTTCCGGACAAATCAAATCTTAATTTTCAAGATAGGAAATTCTTGGCTATTTCTTCACATTGAAACATCTCCTAAGTGAATGTCTGTTATGCCACTCCTTACCCTCTTTTATCACTGCAATAATATCTTCTTGTGAATGACAATATTCTATCTTCTTCAGGACTGTGAGGATGTCTTCATCAATATGTTCTTGTGTTTTATTTTCTTTTTTAAAATATGAAAGATTTTTAAATACACTAAAATGATACAAAATTTCATTAAAGTAAGAGGAATTTGACAATGGTTGCATGATGATATCTTGAAATTACTTATTTAGGTTACTAGATATAAACCTGCAAAATTATAAAAAAAAACTGAGATAAAGTTGTGAGAAATTAAAAAGCAAAAACAAAGAATAAAAAGAAAAAAATTGAGAAAGCAGCAGCCAACATCATACTAAATGGTCAAAACCTGAGAGCCTTCACTTTAAAATCAGAAACAAGACAAGGATGTCCACTGTCTCCACTCCTATTCAACATAATTCTGGAAAACTAAGCCAGAGAAACTGGACAAGAGACAAATAAAAGGAATAAGGTTTAGAAAATAAGTGAAATTATCAGTACAGAGTGGACTCCTAAAATTACCAAGAGTCTTATAGATTTTATCATCAAATTCAGGAACATAGCAGGATACAAAGTCAACATGCAAAAATCAGTAGCATTTTTGTACACAAACAGTAATTGCACTGAGAAACAAATTAGTGAAATCACACCTTTTAAAATGACATCCAGAAACATGAAATACTTGAGTCAATTTCACAAGGGACATAAAAGATTTGTACAGTGAAAACTACAGTACTCAGAGAAAAGAGATTGAAGAGGATTTAAGAAAATGGAAAAATCGTCTATGCTCCTGGATAGGAAGAAACAACACTGTGAAAATGGCCATACTTCCAAAATTGTTATGTAAGTTCAATGCAATCATGACTAAAATATCATTAGTGTACCTCACAAAGCTAGAGAAAACTTTCCTCAAATTCACTTAGAAAAAGAAGAGACCCAGAATATCAAAAGCAATCCTGGAAAACAAAGGAAAGGCAGGAGGCATCACAATTCTGGAACTGAAATTATACTGTAAAGCTACTATGATAAAATCAGCATAGTACTGGCATAGAGACAGAACTGAGAATAAATGGAACAGATTAGAAGATGTACAGAAAACTGAAAACATACTCAGCCATCTTATCTTTGATTGAGGGACCCAACATGCTCACTGGAAGAAATATAGCCTCTTTAGTAAATGGTACTGGGAAAACTGGTTTTTCCATATGCCCAAGGCTAAAACTAAACCCATGTCTATCACCATGCACAAAGCTGCAGTCAAAATGGATAAAAGATTTAAATATTAAAACAGAAACACTAAATCTTCTGCAGGAAAATGTAGGTAGAAATCTTAAAACGTAGAGGTAGATAGTGAGTTCATGAAAAAACCAAACTGCACTGGAAATGCTTAAAAGAATCACCAACTGAGATTTCATCTATTTGAAAATTTCTGCACTTCAAAGCAAATTTCCATCAGTGTAAAAAGAAGACCCACAAACTGGGAAAAAATTTTAGCTAACTTTCTCTCTGACAAAGGCCTTCTATCCAGAATATACAAGAATTAAAAAAAAATGTTAAAACCAAATTCAAAGCCCCAGTCCAAAAACAGGCATCTGAGGTGAACATACATTTCTCAGAGGAAGAAATACAAATGTAAAATAAACATACGAAAAAATGTTCAACATAATTTTTCATTCAAAAATGCAAATTAAAACAACACTGAGATTCCCTCTAACTTCAAAAAGAGCAGCTAACATCAAGCAGTCAGCCAATAACAAATGCTGAATGGGCTATGGTGAAAAAGGAATCCTTCTACACTGTTTCTGGGAATGCAGACTGTTGCAACCACTATAGAAATGAGTATGGAGATTCCTTAAAAAGCTAGGGCTGAAGATTTCATTCAAGCCAGCTATTCCCCTCCTGGGTATTATTCCATAAGAACCAAAAACCTCATACCACAGTGACATATGTGCCCCCATATTTATAGCAGCACAATTTGTCATAGCTAAATACTGGAAACAACCCAGATGCCCTCAACTGAAAATGGGTAAAGAAGATGCGGTATTTTTACACAATGAAGTATTATTTAGCTATAAAACAAATAAATCTGAGTCTTCTATTGGTAAATGGATGCAACTAGAGAACAAACTTTTATGTGAAATAAGCCAAGCCTGCATGTCCAAATCTCATATTGTCTCTTAGTATGAGAACTTGAAAGAAAAATGTGGAATCTGAAGGGTACAGTAGATACTGGGGAAAGGGAATGAACTTATTCAAAAGGAAAAAATTACTGAGTTGAGAAGAAGGACAGGAGAGGGAATCCAGGAAAGAGATTTATCTATGTATGTAAGCAGGATGGCTTGAGCAACTGTACTGTGCATTTCTGATGATCTATGGAAAGGAGTATTTAATACCTAATTTGTTTCATCTTCCTTTTTCAGTTAATTGTACTTTTTCCTCTTCTTAGTTTCTTATACATTTCTTTCTTCTTCCAACTTTACATT
>NW_004524657.1:13039851-13041332 GCF_000260255.1 Octodon degus
GGGTGTGTGTGTGTGTGTGTGTGTGTGTGTGTGTTTCTAGCGAGAAACCCACAGTAGAGTACTACTGTGGAGCCCAACAATCCTGAAGGATGCATAGCTGTTTGATCTGGTCCTTAAGAAATCTTCATAGTACTATAGATACCATATCAACCTGTCTTATTCTTATTCTCTAGGAGAATGAAGATCATTTCTGGTCATTCTGGTCTCTGTTTACATCAGAATCCTTAAGTGGACCATCTTTCATTTACTTTTTCTGTTTCACACAGAAGCAGTACAAAGCGTCCCTTTGCCAAGTGGACATCCTGAGTGACTTAATCGAATGACAGGAGCAGTGATGCTTCAAAGAGGATTCTATTTCGGTTGAATGACTTTCACTGACTTTCTGGATACCTGAGAGCCAGACCTAAAACAGTAAAAATTCTGTTTGTGCCTATCTTCTGAGAAGGGCTTACCTGAAACCTCTGTTTTGATCTAACCTACAGAATAATCATTCCTGTCTGTGAAGTTACAATGTCACCAAAAGGAGAGTTTAGTTTCACCTACAAAGTTCAAAAAGTCTGATAGAAAAAGAAAGAAAAAAATGTTCAAAGAGATAGCTGCGACATAAAAGGGAGATTTTTAAAAATTAATTATCAGTTTAAAAAATAAATGGGAAAACAATGCCTTTTCTAAATACTATGCACAAGAAACATTTAAAAAGACAGAAAAAATGTCTACTAGGCACAAGAATAAACACAGAAAAGGAAAATGAATCAGTAACATAAAGCACAGTGACTGAAATGCCAACCAAAACAGAGGAGCAGAAGTTTGGTTGACATTTTATATCTAGCATGTGAGTTTTGTAAAAACCCTTTCCTATCAAAAACATGTAGCAAAAGACAAAGTCTGCAACATGCTATGAATACAAGAAAGGACAATGATTTAATGAAGAGATGCTCATAATAATAATATCATGGAAGGATAAGAGATTTAAACAAATAAAATTGTTTCATCACAGAAATACTTTCCTAAAGTTATAAATTTGTTATTTTTATCATTGTACTGGAACAAAAGAAAAATCGAAACGTGAGGCTACTAATATTTTATCATAAAGATCTGATCTATTTCCGAAGTTGCCTAAAGAATAGTTTAGTTCAAAGTGAAATAAAACAGGAATACAATATCTTCAATGACAAAAAATCAAAATTTCTTTCTTTTTTTTTTAGGTACCGGGGATGGAACTCAGGGGCTTGTGCTTGCCAGGCAAGTGCTTATTCTACTGAGCTATCTCTCTGGCCCTAAAATTTCTTATTTGTGAAGTATTTACAATAAAAAATAAGCGTGAGGCCTCCTCTAAAATGAAAGTCTTCTAATTCTTTTGCCTAGTCTTACAGTGGCCAGCAGCCATGGCATGTAAGATATAGATCAGAAGACTTGACTGGCCCTGTTAAAGTGTATTTCTATTTTCCATTGACTTTATATTAGCTCTTTTTGTACACACA
>NW_004524657.1:13047542-13058974 GCF_000260255.1 Octodon degus
GGGAGATGGCTCAGTAGAATAAGCGCTTCCCTGGCAAGCACAAGGGTCTGAGTTCAATCCCCGGTTCCAAAAAATAAATAAATAAATAAAATGATAGGGAAGATCTAAATATCCAAATAGAACACATAGATTGACTCAAAGTAAGTGCCCACACAGCTAGTTGTCAACATTTTTATTTACAACATTTGTGTCTGTTTCTTTTATGGATTTGAAAAATAGAAAATTCTTAAAGAAAGGCCATGAGTCTAACATATAATTATTTTAAAAATGACTAGAATACATAATGTAAAAAAGTATATAAAAGAAGAAAAGAAACATTTATCAACTGTCTGTTATACACTTAAACCATGTCATTTAATCTTCATAGCAACAGTCTCAAGTCAATATTTTTTTTAAAATTTATTTATTTATATGTGTGTGTGTGTGTGTGTGTGTGTGTGTGGCCAACTCAGCCCACCAGGGGGCGGGGCTGGCTGGCATATGGTGCTGGGGGATTGAACTGCGGGCCCTGTGCTTTGCTTAGCTTGTTCTAAGTAGGTGCTTTAGACCACTGAGCCATCTCACCAGCCCCTCAAATCAATATTTTTGTTCAAATTTTACACATAAAGAAACTGAATTCAAGAAGTTCTTGAAGTAAACTGCAGCCCAATGAAAGTTAGAAAATTCAGTCATCTGCAGCTGAAGCTTATGTTCTTTTCTTCTCTATTATCTGAGTTACGTTTCTCATTGCTGAGACAAAATACCCAACACTCAAGTTAAAGGAGGAAAGGTTTATTTTTGGCTCACAATTCAGAGAAGTTACAGCTCAGAGTTGGCTGGCTCCAAGTTGGGGAAACATGGCAGAAGGGATTACAAAGGAGAAACAGCTCATGGGATGGAAGACAGAGGACAGGAGACAGTGAAAGCAGCAAGTAGCAAGTGACAAACAACACGCAGTGACCCTCTTTCTGTCCATTATATCCAATCAAGGCTGCCCACCCTCAAGGTGGGTACAACTCACATCCAGGATGTGGCAGCCTTAATCCTGCTTCCACACCATGAACCAATCCCAGCATCCACCCTTGATCCCAGAATCACACACCCTAAATCCACCCACTTCTGTAATGCCCCATCTTGATTGTATGAGGTCTTGGGGGCACATCTAGATAAAAGCCACAACATCTACAATAACTAAAGCTCATGCTACTCATAATAGAAAAACATAACTGTAAATTCTAGGATTCTATGGTATGAATATGTGCATTTATTCTAAAATTCATTCAACTTTGTAGTATATTTGAAATTTTTCAAAATAACATTGTAGTCAGGATAAGGAAAATACCTGACTACATAAAATACCCAATTAGGAAGGAAAATCTTGATATTAAGTTTCAGGTGATCATCTGCTCTGAATATCAAAGGGCTTAAAGTCCAATTTTCTTGTTAAAAGGAAAAATATTAACAACTCTTTCAGTGGAACAATTTAATAATCTTCATGTCATTATATCAAAAAATGGTATATGAGTACCCATGTTTATAACAGCATAACTTATAATAGATAAATTTTAAAAGCAGGCTATATGTCTGTCAAAAAAATGGTAGATAAATAAAATATGACATTTAGTCACAATGGGATACCACTGTAGTGGAATGACAACTGGTGGTCAGCTTGTAACACCCAGCTGAACTGAATGAGAGTGGTGATGATTGTGGAGTCCTACCTGAGTACTGCTGCTGGCAGCATAAGTGGGAGAACTGGAGAGGAAGACATTTAGGGTTTTTGGTTTACCTAGGGCTGTTGATTCTCCTGGAGGGGCTTGTCTTGCTGGCTTTCCTGACATGAACTCAGCTGTTCTCACCATTGATGGAGCTCAGGACCTTGTTGTTGCTGAGAATGGTTATGGCTCATTTGGTGAGAACGCTGGTCCTTATTTGAGGCATACCTCTCGGCTCCTGAGGGAAAGATGGTGCACTGTTCAGTGTCCTGGAGAAGCTCTTGCATAGGCTTTCCTGATATGAACTTGGCCATTCTCAGAGTTAAAAGATCTCGGGATCTCGTTGTGACTAAGGATGTGTGTGGTACCTCTCAGGGGAGCTCTAGTTCCTCTGAGCATTGATTACTGGGTCTAGTACACATTCATCAGCCTACTGGCATATACCCCTCATCCTACTGACACAGACTTTCTAGCATCTACCACTGACCATAAGACCTTCCCAGCACAGATTCATTAAACATGAGGCTTTGTGACAGGCCCTCAGTCTTCAGCTAGATTCATGCAGAACACTGCCATAAAATCATGGTCCTTGGTTGTATTCTTTGGGCCTTTAATGTGTGTATAGGTTTTTGTACTTGACTCTTGGGGTGACTATTATAAAATAATCCCATAAATTATGTGTCCTACATTAAATTGTTTCTCTTATAAATCCTGACTGCAACAATTTTTGTGTCTGAGAAGTAGATTCATTGCTGTGACTATACCTGACCATGAGGTGTGAAAGTCTTTGAGAATGGTTTGTGGGAAGAATTTGGAAAAGCTTAGAAATGTCAATTGAAGAATTAGAGTTGCAATACCTTAGGAGGCCAGGGAGATGGCTCAGTGGAATAAGTGCTTCCCTGGCAAGCACGAGGGCCTGAGTTCAATCCTCGGTTCCAAAAAAAAAAAAAAAAAAAAAAAAGAATACCATAGGATATTCTGCATGGCAGATTCTGGTCAGAGCTCAGAAGACCAAAATGCTGATGGAAATCCTGCTAGTAAAGACTAGGCTCAGTATTTTCTTCCTAAAAGGACTACATTGGGTGCCACATTACAGATGATGTGTGCTATGACTTGACATTAAGTTTTTCTGCATTTTGCTCATATCCAAAGACATTGCCTGAGACTAAGATTATGATCAGTGGACTAATTAATCTGCAAAAGAAATTTCAAGGAAGTCTAATGCTGAGGTGGTGGCATGGCTATTGATTGTTGGATACTTTTAGTGTCTCAATTTATGTTGAGACTCAAGAGCAATGAGAACAGAAAAAAAGATTTAAAATGTTGTGAGTTTTGCCATAAGGAGAGGTACAGTAAGATACAGACTGGAAAAAAGCAGAAGAAATTTTCGTTGCTCAGAAGGAACAGGACAATAGAAAAGACAGCCGGAGGGCATCACAAGAAGTAACAAGTTTCTATGCTTTATAGCCTCAAAAAGTCAACGGTGAAAGACTTTGCTTTGAGGAGAAAGCCACAGAGTACCATTTTCCAGAATGGTAGCATCTACACCATGCTCCAGACTGGCAGTAGCAACTGCACCATGTTCCTGAATTGTGGTGGCATAGAGAATTTCTTCCTTAAACTCAAATTCAGAGTGATAAGCGATTTGGGTACTATACCCCTATAGCCATGAAGAGGAACGTTTGGCTACAGCTGTCACCAAACATTGGCATCATCCTCATTCTGCTGGTTTTAGGTGCATTCAGAATGCAAGAGTTGTAATGTTAAGAAGGCAGTGCATAAAGATGTGAGGGTAAAGCCAATGGTGCAATGGAGACTGCAGAAATTTGGAGAAGCCAGGAATGTGAATTGTCTGTGGAAAGCTACAAGGATGGATCAGAGAGGGCCCCAGAGAGGAGCCATGGAAGTTACAACTACCAGAAATGGATGTGAGTGCTATGCTGATCTTGGGGCCCAAAGCCTGCATAGAACATAAGCAAGGAAACGAGGCTTGCTATCTTTCTCCTACCTTTTGTCCCTTGTTGTTTTTGCTGTCTTATGCTTCTTTATGTCCTCTGCCATGTGCCACTTTGCCTTGAAACCAGTGGAGCATGGACTGTGTCATGGTTTGTATCTAGCCTCATGCAATCATGGGGCAGCTTCTGGAGTTTGTGATTGATTCATGATCCAATGCTTGGATTATGGGTGTGAGTGCCCTGGGGAATATACTCTGCATTACAATGTGAGGAGAGGAGAGAGGCTAGCTAGCTGCCTGAGCTGATGCCACTCCCTTTGCTCTCTGCTCTTTGCTGCCCTCCATGAACCTCTGACCCATGCCACTCTACCTTGGAGCCAGCAAGTTTGGACTGAAACCTCCAGTAACTATGAGCTAAATAAACCTTTCCTCCATAACTTTGAATGTCAGGCATTTGTCCCTGCAGTGAGAGAAGAATGACTGAGACAAAACTAAACCTCCATAAACTATGGGTTAAATAGACCTTTTCTTACTTCATTTGGGTCATTGAGTATTTTGTCTCAGTAATGAGAGAAAAGTAACTAAGATAAATATTTTGCTATAGAGGATGAACTTGAATCATTTGTAGGAAAATAGATGCACCATAAAACCATAATATTAAGTGATATAAATCAGACATAGGAGATTAATTATATATGGGTTCTGTTGTATAAGAAACCCAAAGTGTAAATAAGTTAAAGCACAAGAAGTGACAGATAAAAGGAAATAGGGTAATAGACCTTCTGCAAATAGGAAGAGAACCAAGAGAGGGAGCAAAAGAATAAAAGGAGGGGGGAAGGGAAAGTAAAAAGAATTAAGATGTGTTGGGTACCTATACAAATTCCTCACACAGTATGTAGTCATTATATACTGAAAATACATATTAATAAACATAAAAATTTAAGTTAAATCCCTAATGTTAAAATAAAGATGTACTACCTGGATTTAAATTAATTCTTCAATCATTAAACTCATGAATATATTATACTGGTTTCATCATCTTAACTCTCTATAAATCATACAAAATGGCTCAGAAATTATAGGACAAGGAGAATATATGGCTTGATGCAGTAACGAGTAATAACAACAACAATTACAAGAATAATACTAGCATTGGCTGGATCTCATACTGTACCTAACCTGTCAGAGACATTGGTTACAACATAAGCAAGAAGTCATTTAAATTTTTAAAAATGGAACAAAGCATTGTAATATTATATTACTGACATGAGCAGTTTGATTGGCTAGAACAAATCTGAGTCATCCTTCTACATTGCCTTTCTGAGGCCAGTTGCTAATTTTGACATGGGACCCCTAGATACCTGAGAAACAATAGCAAGGTTGGGACTGAGGTGATCATGATATGGTAAGGAATTATGGAAGGGGGGATAGCAATGAGTTGATACTAAAAACAAACAAAACCTTTATGATTTCCTTGAGATCATCAGGAGTGAGTTTTATGTGAAGTGTAATTATGATTAAATGATAGATAGAGAGATAGAGAGATAGAATTTATTAAATAAAATAGGTCAGAAACAGAATATAAAATCAAGGAGAAAAAATAAAAGTTGAACAGAAAAGTGAAAATTGTTGAGAAGTACAGAATCAGTAACAATTATTTTTTAAAGTAAAAAAGAAATTAGTGTCTTTATAGGTGTGGCTTCTATAACAGAGTTCCACATAGACAGTGTACAGATAACAGAAATTTCTCATAGTTCTGGAGGCTGGAAGACATTTTCAGGGATCAACCTAGTTGGTTCTGATAAGACTCCTGATCCACCTCACAGACTGCACAGTTCTCATATCTTTACATGGTTTAAAGAGGAGAGAACTCTCTGGGGTTCCTTTTATGAGGTCTTAACTCCATTCAATAATACTCCCTACTCATGAATTAATCATCCCCCAATGAACCCATCTCATATACCGCTAGACTGAGAGTTAGGATTTCAACATATGGATTTGGAGGAGGCCCATTCAAGTCCCTAGGAATTCCTAAGTCAGCAGTAATAACATCTTAGTAGAAAAGTATCTCAGGATAGGTGGTGGAGTAAGGACTTGAGGGCAAGTTATATGCAAACATTAAGGTTAATGCTTCAGTTGCATTGTTGTATTGTTATGATTTAGTATTGAACATTTAAATAGTCTATCCTATATTGTAAGGTAACAGTATACTTCTGATTAAATAGGCTGAAGTACCCAAGGGAACACTGTACTTCTGATTAAATAAGCTGATGTGCCTGGAAACTTTCTTTAAACTTGGAGATCCAAGTCAAAGACATAGAGAAGATCAGATAATTGCATATTCCCACTGGGGACTGGAATTCCTGCCAGGGTAATGTAAACATCTAGGAACTGGAGTTAGGCCCAGACCAAAACTCTGACAGCTCCACGGAGCACAAATTGGGAAGCTTTCAGCAGAATTTGAACTGGCTATTATGAGGCATGATACTATCTGTGGCCACATTTGTTCCCATTTTGTTAAGGTTTAAATTTCAAATTGCTTTATCAACTAACATAACAATTATTAAATGGACAGTCTCAAATACTATTTTAATATAATTTTCCCTTTACATAAACCCATGCCATTTTGTTTTGATATTAGTGTAAATTCAGAATGCTTGACTTAGTTTGACACACACTGTGTATGTATACTTTTCTGCTTATAAGCTGTAACAGAGAATTTGCTAGATTTCTTCCTTTTGATTCCAACTAAAAATTGTGATTTCTATTTTTTAAATGGTAATTAATTCAAAATCCTTAGTGCAGCGATGTATCTCCCCACTTTTTTATTAGTATATGTTTGGAGTATATAATAATTTTATTTATATTTAGGGAATTAGTACATGTACATATTCAAGCATATTCCTTTATTTCCATCAATTTATTTTTGTCAGCATCAGCCTCATTTATCTCATATGACCTCATGAAGTTAACTATCAAAGATACAGATCAATAAATAGATTATAAAACACATAAAAAATGCCCCCCAAGAGTCTTATGTGCTCAGGTATTAGGCTTTTTCAAGGCATCTGGATCATGAGGAAGCTAGCATCCAGGGTGAGAGGGGGCTATTTGGGGGAGGTGCTGTCCACTGGCCATGCCACGAAGGCCATAGTCTCTGCCAGAACTCCACCTTTATTCTCTGCCCTCTAACTGCAAAGTGGGCAATTTTCTTCCACTTGCTCTTACAGCATGATGTTTCTGCCTTGAAGCCAGCTGACCATGGACTGGAATCACTGAACTAATGAAAACAAAATAAGCCTTTCCTCTTTTAATTTGTACATTGTTAGGTATTCTGATACAGCAAGAGGAAGATGACTGTCTCAGCTACTGTTCTCTTGTTGCTGGGACAAATACCTGACACCCAAAATGAAGGGAGGAAAGGTTTATTTATCTCACAGTTACTGGAAGTGCCAGTCCATATTCAGCTGGTTCCAAGGCAGAGTGGCACATGGCAGAGAGTAACGTTTCATGGCCATGGCAAAGAGCAAGAGAACAAATGGGAGGAGTAGCAGCAACAATGGCAACAGAGGGCAAGTCTGGCTTTCTGTCTCTCTTCTATTACATTCAGGCTATCTGTCTCAGGCTGGTGTAACACTCACACCCATAATCCCAGCAGTATTCAGACCCATAATCCCAGCCTTGGATCACCTATAGACCCAGTGGATCATGAGTTAATCACAAACTCTAGAAGTCCACCCAATGACTGCATAAGGCTTTGGGGGAACACATAGAGACAAACCATAACAACACAGCGCAGACTTGTAGTGATCCTCCTGTCTCAGCTTTCCCAGTGCTGGGATTACAGACATGCACCATCACACCCAATTTATCTTCCAACAGATTTATTTTTACTTTAATTTAGATTTAGTCTTGTTTGAAATTCAAAAGCACAAAAACAAAAATTGGTGTCAAGGCTAGGGCTGTCGACTTAAGGCCTCAGTGCAACAAAGAAATTATGAGAAAGTCAAGATCTATTGGTGGTCTTCTTCCAGTGGCATTAAGCAAATTAAAGAGCTAATCACAAATGTGTGTGCTTCAAGGGACACGTATCCAGTGCATTGTTCTGAAAATACTAAAGAGTGTAACTCCTAAATCTGCAGGGCTGAGTTAGGCAAAAGCCAAATTTAAAATCTGGGTAAGTTATCTGCTCAATTAAAGCATTAAAGTACTGATAGAGAAAGAAAAGCCTCTATCCTTTGGAGTGTGTATAAATAAAAGGCTCCAGAGGCAGAAAGCTCCCTGAACCACATCTCATATTCACACTTCTATGAGTCTTTCTCAGCAGTATACATACCCATTATCCCTTTGCCTATGACATTTTTTCTTCTGTCTCTTGGAGCCTGCACCTATCTAGGGAGTAGCCTTACAAGAGGGCATCACTGTTCTAGCCCCACTTTCCCTGTTTCTTCTGCCTCCATCCAGCCTGCCTGGAAGGTCAAACGCATTATCAAATGACTCAGCATGCTACCTTGAGCAGCTGTGAAGGATTATAATTGTTTGTTCAGCTGATTGTTAGAAACTTGGGCTCAGTGATGAACAACACTAAAATGAAGCTGACAGGCCAGCAGTGCTTGTTAATTTCTGCTAGGAAATCTCATTGGTTTTATGTTTAAAATATATTCAGGACACAACATTCCTGCCACTCTCTACTGTTCGCATACTGATCTGAGTCACCTCCTAACTAGTTTATGAGCTCTTACCTTCATTTCCTCTACCCCATTTCCATAAATTATTGCCAATTTTGCAGCTAGATGGATTTTTAAAAATCTTAGTCATGCAATGTCACTTTCTTCAAAAGCTTGCAGCTTTTGTTTCACACCATGTGAAATCCTTTACAGTCATCCACCAATACCTACTTGACACAGCTCCCAGTTGGCCCTCAGACACTTTCCACTGTCACTGACCTCTGTTTGCCCTGCACCAGCACACTATCCTCCTCATAGCTACCTGACCTTGCCCAGCACACACTTCCTTGGTCTTTGCACTTACTTCTTCTCCTGTCTAGAGCCCTCTGCCCTTGGTTTCTACACCACTTATCTTCCTAATTATACTATCTAATTCTGTAACCTGCCCCAATTTTCCTGATGCTTTTCAACCCCCTTGCCTTTCTCTACTTTTTCATTTCCTGAAGCACTTAATTTTCTAACATGCTCAATATGTTTACTATTCACCATACATCTTTTTGTTGTTGTTATTGTCGTTGGTTTTTAAAAATCTTTTTGAGACAGGGTTTCACCAAGTTTGGGGCTTACATATGTGCCCCAGCATGCCCAGCTAGCTTCTGTAGCAGAGTATAAGCCCTCAGGAATATGGCCTTTTGTGTTAGTCTTAGGCCCACCTATTTGTCCTCAGTTCTTTTCTGAGCCTCATCTTTGCTCAAACTTTATCTACAAGGCACTTATTCCTATAAACTGCATCTTCGGATCAGATTTGGATCAAAAATAATCTAGAAATGCATTAGAGGCAGGCTGATTAGATAGTTATCATGCCCAATTCTGCAATGACCCACCTAAATCCCACTGTCTTCAGAAAGATCACTAAAATTATAATCTACTAGAACATCATTGATTGGAATGAGGTCATTTACTAAATACTAACCTTAACACTACAAAGTCCTAACATCACTTTCACAATGGGTGAACATAGTCAAGCCAGGTCTTTACAATCGGGAAAGGAATAGGGTTTTCTTCAGTCTGCACCCAAATATACACCTCACATTATATAGTTTTTCTCAAATTCTAAAAACAATGTATTTACTAAAAAGGGCATGGAATTTGAAAATCATTCTAGAAAGTTTCAAAAGCCAATTTATCTTCTCTTTATTATTTTCTATTACTATCCCCTGATGTTTCCTTCTGTCTTTTATGGTTTTTGGAGTAGCTTTACAGTGTCTCAGAAGCAGGCATGGTGAGCTAGCTGCATGATAGTGCTCCAAGTCTGTTTCCATATTTTCATCCGACAGTAGGCTATTTGTTCTTGGATGTGTCCTGAGGCAATCTTGACACAGAGATGCAAAGTAATCACAGTTATCTGGAATCTTTGATTAAAACTTAGAATGATAGCCTTGGCAGCAGAAATATTCTTACACATGAAGGTGTCATATAATTTTTTTTTGCAACTGTGATTAGATAATGAATCCCCATAACCCTACTGAACTTATTTTAAATTTATTATAAGCACTCCTGTTCACTCAGCCTGCAAATGGTCTGGGCAATGTATACACATTATCCCTTTGAATTCTTACAGCCCCCGATAACAGTGTATCATTACTCCCATTTTTCAAGAGTAAAACTGAAACTCACAGCTTAATACTTGTGAGAGATAGTAGTAGGACTCCCACAGAGATCTCTCTGATCCCAAATCTTCAATTGTTCCCATTAATTCTGCAATATTGGACTTAATAGAGGGTAACATCGAAAGAATAGCAATGTAGCAATATCTACAAATTTTTTATGATTCTCATGTAATACAGATATATCTCAGAAGGGAATTAATATATTCATTTCAGGGAATGAAATGTATTCAAATTAGCAGCTCCATTAGTTGGGGTCAGACATGAATCCTGTCTATTCTCTTTTGTGGTAGTGTTGCCTACACAGAACATAATAATTTAAATCTTTTTAAATTAGCAAGGAAAAACATTCAGCAGAAATTTACATGAAGAGTCATTAAGGGATCTAAGAAAAATACACAGGGAAAGTTTTCTCTACTTTTACTGAGCAGTAACAGCAGATAATATTTTTCAGAGTTTAGTACGTGCCTGATGATAACAGAAATATTTCTGTGCCAACACAGTGACTTTCATTTACTGTTGAATATGATAGCTCTAGAAATGGAGACTTAGAGAAGTTTAGGACTTGTCCAAGACCGTAAGTGCCAAAGTTGGGAATTAAACGTATGTTCTTTAGCCAAAATATTCTTAATCATCATAAAGTATTGATGGTGTTGCACAAGAAATGTAATGTAAATGCACTATGTGCACTCCTTGCATGCAGTGTTATTATTTAAATTATTGTAGCACAGAATATTGAACACAGTAGTTCTTTAAATTGACACTATAATGTTGTGAAATGACACAAATCTATTTGCTCTGTAACAAGAGCAGAAACATGACACAGTCTAACACTGAAGCATGATTTTTGAATACTACTACCTCCATGTAAGAAAGTCAAACTCTCAAAATGTCACTCTAAAGAACTAAGGCTTTTTGAGAGAGAGTATATCAGTCATTGATAAGACATTAGAAGCAGTACGCATTTAGAAGACCAGAATAACAAGCATTCCAAGCATGGCCCTACTACTACACATTGCTATCCTTGGTGCAGTTGCTTAGTTCACAAGTATCAGCATATATAGTTATTCAGGGTGAGAATCCTACCAACTAACTGCTAGTTTCAAAAACTTGATGGAGATTCTCAGGACCATTGCCTTAACCATCTTGTGTATATAAATGTATGGTTTTGCCCCTGCCATGTTTCCCAGCTTTTCTCCTTGCCCTCTCTTCATTATTTAATCTTTAAATTATTGCCATCCAACAGAAAAATATAAACAGGAGGTATAAAAAGTAAAGCCACATTAATATGCTGAGCTGTAAAAGGCTCAAGTCAACAACTTCTGACATTGCCAGTTCTATGGATAACCCACTACTATTATGGACTACTGGACTATATTGGATTATTTTGCTGAATTCTCATACCTACAATATTTGAATAGCAATGGAATACCCATCTTTGACAAAACTA
>NW_004524657.1:13059074-13060717 GCF_000260255.1 Octodon degus
CTACCATTTTGAGCACTCTTTATTCTTTATCCTGGACCATACACCAACTTCTCTTGTCTTATATATTAATGGGCTTTGATATTTTCTATATGCTACATTTGAAATTACTACAATATTTTGAGTTTGTATCACTGGAAAATATTTTACTTTTTGTTTTCAAAGGTTCGTTTGCTAAGTATACAATTCAATAAGTACGGACTTTTTTTGCAGTCCTTTGAATAAATAATCTAGTTTCTTATCCACATGCTCTTTTTTTCATTTTCTAATATGGAATAAAATGCTATTTAATTTTGTTCTTCCATAGCTAACATTTTTTCTATGTATATGCTTTAATGACTTTTTTCCTTACAATTAGTTTTGGACAATTTAAGTTTTGTGTATCTTGGTATGATTTCATTCATATTTAGTGTGCAGAAGGTTCATTTTTCTTGGAAATGTGGTGCTATAATTTTAACTAAATTCAGAAATTTTAAATCTTTATTTATTGCCTACCCACTTCTACTTTGAGAATTCTAATTATATGAATATAAATTTCTTGATTTTGGCACAGAGTGAACTATTATATGATCTGTAAACTCTTCTTCATGTTTATTTTAGACAATTTGTATTGTTATATTCATTTAAGTTTGCAAATATTTTTACAATGTGCAATCTATTATTAATCTCATGTTATATATTCATTTCAGAAATATTTCTCTAAAATTCACTCTGTCTACATCTTACATCTTTCACCTTTCATAATTTGTCTACAATTTTTAATTCTCTACATAATTATTATTGATTTTCAATAAAATTAATGAGTTAAAATGGAAAAGTAAAAAGAAATGTAGGATAGGTTGTGCATTTTATGCTGTTTTTTGCTACTTCTTGCTTTGAGCTTTATAGTATTCTTCTATAGAGTTCGTATGCTGTCTGTTCTCCTCTTTTTAGTCATGTTTACCGATAGAAATTTATATAGGTAGTGTGCTTCACACTTTGTGATGTTCAGCTCTAAGATTGTTTTATGAGCTCTGATAAATGTATAGACTGCTGAGTCTCTTTCCAAAAACCAACAAATACAACAGATTCATCCCCCTCTTCAATCTCCTTGCATCTCTTTGTAATCTATTTCTACCTTTCTTCCCATTACCTAACTTTAGCTGACTCAGTCTGCCCCATTGTTTTGTCTTTTCTCTGGCTTTTGCACTCAACATGATCAACTAACAAGAGAATTGTTTAGATAATGGCAGGTATCTGTAGCCATTTCACTTATTTAAGCCAATATAATGAACTGTACTCTATTTTATAGACAGACTGAGGCTTGTTATCCATCTACCAATTGAAGAATATTTGGATTTTTCCATCTTGGGACAGTTACAAATAAAGCTATTATATAGACCCAGAGTGCAGGCCCGGCGAGTGAGTGAGACATCTGGGCCGCGGGATCCAAGCAACACCCACCTGGAGGAATCTGAACTTCATAGATCCGGACCCAGTGCTAAGGTAATAACTCTATCTAAGCTCTACACCAAAGGTCAGAAGACAGTGGTATACAAAATGACAAAGAAAAGGAACAAAATGCAGTCTCAGGTCCCGAGTCCACCCAGTACAAATGCAGAAGACACTAGCACTGAGGAAACTGGAAATCACACACCAGATATCTC
>NW_004524657.1:13064757-13073124 GCF_000260255.1 Octodon degus
ATATACAGCTATTTTCTCTTAGTTCAGTGAAAAGAAAGATTTGTACAAATAGTGCTTAAATAAAATATCATGTCTGCATCTTTTACTATGAATAGCTACTATGAGGACAACAATATGCAATGTATTAATTATTGTGACTATTCTACTAACCTGTTTTGAAACTATTTCATTGCTATTTCTTTCTCAATAAAATTAATTAAAAAAATAAAAATAAGAAACAAAGGTTTCTTGACCAACAGTGCAAGAGCATGAAGTGATCTTACTGTGAACTTCCAGCTCCAGTTGGACCAAGGAATGCTACAGACCCAGAAGTGAACCAGGCAAACTCAACGAAAGAACCAACAGTTGAACTTAGCTTCAATCAAATAACTATCAGCTTATAAAGATTTGAGGTCATTTGTTAATATATAAATGATACTCTGCCATTTTTCTATACATAAAAAGTGCATGTAAAAGCACAAATTCAAGTACACACAGTCTTCTGTCAACTTACTTTTACATATTCTATTCTTCATTCTGACAGAGAATGTTTGCTCATCTAGTATGCCATTTCTAGGACAATGTATTAATCATTGATATTGCTGTCATTTGGGTGCTAATTATTGAATTTATGAGTACTTCATAAGCACAAAATCCCAGTAGTATGATGCAAAACTACCTGACAAATATGATGCAAATGAAAATGTGTATGATTTCACATGCTTGTTAGTTTATGATAAGGTTATATTCAAACAAAACCATGGTAAGTGAAATTATTATAAATCAATTGAATACATCAGAAGCAGGAGGCACAGATAGGTGGTTTAGACCATGCAACACAATCACCATAAACCCCTGAAAAACATAAAGCCTCCGCATGGCGTAGCTGACTGGGATCATAGCTGAGTGGACGCTACTATCACCCCGTGTTCTGAGAGACCATCACACCAGGTAGAACAAGCCCAGAAAAAGATCACAATTTAGAATATGGGTTTTAAAGAGTGTATAAAAACTTTTGGAACAAGGCAAATTTAAAATATTCTAATTCAAATGATGGTGGTCAGGGACAGTCTTAACTCAGACATGTATATATGTAACTATCCAAGCCCTACATTCTTTTAGTGATTAAAAGGAGAAAGGGACTACAAAAAGATGGGAAAGACCTCAACAGGATACCGAGTGATGTTTTATAATGCAGGAACATTGACTCGAGCTCAGTTTCATGGATAGATAGAAAAGATGGCAATCTGTTTATCAAAACCCCAAAAATATTCTTTTCATTTGCATTACTCCAGGATGAGTAAAATAGCAATAAAAGATTCAAAACTTTTTCACAGAGCTTTGTCTCAGGTCAAAATGTAAATCATCAGGAAAGATAAAGTACCCTCATCATTTGCTAGTAATTCAATATAATTATATTATATTTCTGTTTGGGAATGGCTTTACAGACTATTAGCCAGAGTGAGAAATCTAAGAATTGAATAGAGTATATTTAACAAGAAAAGTAGATATGGGAGACACATCTGATCCATTTTCTTATTATTTTAAAGATTGAGGATGAAATCATGCTAACCAGACACTGAAGTAGGAATATACAAGCCACATGAGTCCAGCCCTAGAGAGAAAAGAATTGCTGAAAACACAGACTAGGAATCCTGGAAATCCTTAACCTCAATTTTCCAGCCAACTACAGTTTTTTTTCTGCATCTATCCTAGACACCTGTACATCAGAGAAAGGAAGGGCCGAGTAGACAACTGTAAATAAAAGAATGATGAAAATATATCCAAAGCTCTGCTACTTGGACTCATTCTCCTAGTTGATTCTTTCTGGAAAATGAGAATAATAAATCACTTTGATATAACTATCTGATGGAAGGGTTAGAAAATTCTAGTCTGTCACCCACATCCAGCCTACTTCCCATTTGGATAGTCTGTAAATTATTTCTGGGCTAGCCTACAAGACACACAATATAACTAGCAATGTGAAATTTTTTCTTCTGATCTTTACTAAAAATTTAACAAAATAATTCAAAACAATATTTCATAATAATGTCACTAATAAATATTTTCTTTGTAAGCTCTTTGAGATCAAGAAATATGTCTTGTGCACTGCCAGGTAGAAAAATAATATGTATAAAATGCTCATGAAAAATATTTTATGTGAACCTTGTTAAATATTTTTACCTGTCACTAACAACTTGATTTTCTATCTTATTTGCTTAGGTACACAGAGCAAAATCCAATAAATACACAGAATATCGGGTAACTAGACTAATATGGACAAAACAAATTTGCAAGATGGAATTACTCAGATTGGCTGCCTTTACTACTCTAATTACTTATAGTAGCTCTGTTCCTGTCTACTTTGACTTATTTGTATAGACTTTCTCTTAAAAGACAAAGTGGAGTATTTGAAGCTAAAGAAAGCAAAAGACAGAACGTTTCAAAGAGAAACAGAGGAATCCTGGGAGCAGATGGGCAGATTAGAGAAAGAACAGCAGAGCCATGGCAGAGGCTGCACCTGTCAAAATTTGGCTGGAAAGTATGTTCCCAGTTGATCTGATTTTAGAGTAACCTGATAGGCCCATGAAATACTGATCCTGACACTTTCAAATTGTGGATTTTACGGTTTGCTGCTGCTCCTGCTGCGCAGCCTGTTCCATTCAGCTATGCTGAATCCACATATCTGAAATGGCATCTCTTGTCAGAGGCATAACTGCTTCCAAAAAGACCACTTTAGTTTAAAGTGTCTCAAAACTGGTTATGAGCTCACAATGCCTTAAAAGGCATTAAATAAAGTGAGGTGGTGGGGAAAATTTGGCACTATTCCAGCAATCAATGACATTAATTTACCATAAAAATCACTACTTATCATTGGACAAAGACAGAATAAAATTTTTAATCATTGGGCTCTCTAAAACCTAGTCTTTAAATCTGTGATGAAAATTAAGATTGTAGATGTGGTAGCTTCCTTTTAGCAGAATATGGAGATGTGAACTATGTAAGCACAATGAAGAAGGAAAGAGGCGGAGATAGGCATAGAGACAGAACACCAGAGGACTTCACTTCTAATTTTGTCCTTAGCCTACTACTGACTTGAACCACTTGCTAGTCCTCTGAAATACTTAGGTTGCAAGTTCCCATAGTTATTGCACTGCCAACTCATTTTCCAAATTAAATGTCCTGATTGAAACATGAGAAACAAAACAACAAAATGTTAGATCAAACATCTTTTTAAAATTTTAATCTATGAGTTGACAAGAACATAAGAAATATTGAATGAATGTAAAAGATACAGGAAGCATTAAAGTCGCCTTTTACTGCATGAATGTTTGCCAAATGCTGACATAATTCTACTTGTATTTTTATGGCTCCACATTCTGCAGTAATAGAAGGTTAGGGTCTTTTGACTTGTGGAATATGAAAAGAACTATTCTCAAAGGGGTACTATCTCAGTAGAAAGGTGAGATTGAGTTTGAAATCATTCTCAGTGATTTAAGCTCCAAAAAGGAACTGAAAAGAGAATTGCTACTATTCTGGTAAAGGGAGTATCATTGATAGTTTGTGATCATGGTCTAAGCTTCAAATGGTTTTAACCTGAATTCATATTACCCATTCTATCTGAAAATCTGAACCTAGATATACAGTATTTTTGTTTGGGTGTACAATTCAGTCATAGAATATGTGCTTAGCATGCAGGAGGCCTTATATTCAATATCCACAAAAAAGGGGGGAAGTGTAAGACTCTTAGAGCAAAAGACCAGAAGAAAGAAGGCTTTTTTCTTCATGAGCTTAAGTTTAAGCCTATGTCTCAAACTATTCCTTAAAATTAAACCTTAAGATTAAACCCTATTCCTTACCCAAATCACTACAAAATTATGAGAAACATAAAGAGAATGTGTTAAAACAAAAGGAAAATGGAGATTTAAACTTTTGAAGAAATTATAGGTATACTGACAGAAGACTTTGCAGTATCACTAATGCAAAACTAATGCAACTAGAATAAGCCTAATGTATCAAGAAAGAAATATCAATGTACGATTCTCTATCAAGTAAAAGTATTCTTATAAGAAAAAGATAAAAGGGGCTGGGGAGGTAGTCTAAGCACCTGACTGGCAAGCACAAAGATACGGGTAAGTACAGCATCCCATGCTGGTCACTGAAACTGGGCGTGGTAGCACATGCCTGTAATCCCAGCACTGAGGAGGCTGAGACAGGGGAATCACTGTGAGTCTGAGCTGTATAGTGAGACCCTGTACCAAACAAATAAATAAATCTTAAAAAGAAGATAAAACAAAACATGGCTATGCAATGAAAACTTGTCAGTTGACTTACCAAGAGATCATCACTCTGAAATAAGAAATAAACTCTGAAATATATATGTCCATTAATGGGTGAATTGATAAAAAAATTGGTATTTATGCACTCTACTAATAAAGAAATGAATTTGAGGCATTTGTAGGCAAATGAATTAACATGAGAGCATAATGTTAAGTGAAATAAGTTAGATATGTAAGATTAAATAGCACACAGTTTACCTTACATGAGAAACTCATTATGTGGTGGTGGTGGAAAGGCAAATAGTTGATGGATAAAGAAGCAGGTAGTTCAAGTAATTCCCTAAATTATTCCACTTGATATGTTCAGGACTTACAAGGGAATAGAGTTAATTCAGGACACATAATTTACAGGATTATTTGAGAATATTCACCCAAAAAGTCAAATGCATAAGAGTTGAAGAGATCTGTCCATGCACTAGAGACCCTAGGAATCCAGCTGAGGGCCTTCATCTCATGGTAATATCCTTCGTGAGTTCATCTGAAGACCTAGAGCCTATGGCAATGCCTCACACAAGTATCAAGGATCTGCACTGGGAAGGTCCAAAGCCTAGTTGTGGAAGTAAACTCTGCGCTAGTGAGGTGAAGGATCTGTGCTCCAGATTGAGGTATCTGCTTTGGAGCCAGGAAGCGATGCTAAAGGTAAGGACCAGAGCTCTGTTGAAGAGAACCCTAGCCATCCTTAGTGACAGTGAAAACCAAGCTCCTTCGAGAACCAGAGTTTCTAGTTTGAGAACAGCTGAGTCCAAATCAAGAAAAACAGCTTGACAAACTTCTTCAGGAAAATCAATCTTTTGGCTCTCCTTTTATGCTCTTGGGAACAATCCTCAGCTGGGCTTTCCACACCCAGAACCATGCTGATTCAGTTCATCTGAGTGTTAGTTACAAGTTGCCCATTAGTTAATCCACTACACCACTGTGTTCAAAAATATTTTAAGGTATGTGCTAATTTGTCTCATTTATACTAGTAGTTTCTCTTAGCTCATTGGAAAGAAAGTTTTGTGGTTAGCATCTTCTTGTTACTTCTTTTTAAGAGTCTTTTTGTGTCTATGGATATTTTTAAACTCATGACCTTGCACTTTCCAGACTTGTCTATGGATTTTACTTTGAGTAATATATTTGCCTTTCTTCTAAAATTATAAGCTGGGAGTTGTGATACACATGTCTTATTTACTTTTCTCTCATTGCTGGGACAATGACACCAAACACCCAAAATTAAAGAAGACAAGGTTTATTTATGTCACAGTTTGTGGAGGTTTCAATCCATACACAGCTGGTGCCAAGGCCGAATACCACATGGCAGAGGGCCATAGTTCATGGTGGTGGAAAACAGCAAAGAGCAAAGGCAAAAGAGAGGAGCCACAGCAGCAATGGCAGAGGCAAGCCTCTCTCCGGTCCTTGCATTACCTTCAGGCTGTCTGTCCCAGTATTGGTGTAGCACTGACACCCATAATCCCAGCCTTGGATCATGAATTAATCACAAACTCTAGAACCCTGCTAACTGACTGTGTGAGGCTTTAGGGGAACAACTACACACAAACCACAACAGCACACTTGTAATTCCAGCATGTGGGACATTGAGGTATGAGGATAGCTGTGTAATGACAGCCCAGGCTACGTAAGTAAGTTCAAGGCCAGACTGCACTACATAGCAAGACCCTGTCTCAAAGAAACAGAAAATTAATGAAAAGCAGTGTGCTATTGTTATTCTCTAATTTTTAAGTAAATTTGTTTTATAGAAGAGTCCTTTTCATTAGTATCTACCTGTATTACATTAAAATTAAAAAAATTAGAAGGTGATTTTGTGGAAAATATGAAAAGCAAAAGAAATTAAACCAATTGATAAATATTTTGATAAATCTAAATATCTATTTACTGAATTAAAAATAGCAATGGATTATAGTATTAAAACACATTAAACTAAAATATCAGAAAACAGGGCCAGCCAAATAGCTCAGAAGACTAACATGCCTGCTTAGGCAGATGCAGCAGCCAGGGTTCGATGCCCAGTGTGCCATGCCAGATCTGCTCCTGGGGCACATTGAGATGGTGACTGAGACTGGGTGTGGTGGCGCCTGTAATCCCAGCCTTTGGGAGGCTGAACGCAGGAGAATCACTAGGAGTCCAATCTACGTAGCGAGACCTTGTATACCCTGCAGACCCTTACTAAAATACAAAAATAAAATATCAGAAAACAATATGTAAAGTTAAGAAAGAATTAACCAAACTTAAAAATCTTTATATTGTTTTAGAGGATAGTACATATGTTAAAAAAATTTAGACATGGAAATAAATATGCTGAATATTCTAGATAGCCACTAACACTTCATAAAAGAAAGTATACCTTTCAAGAAAGCCCAGGTGATAAAAACAAACCAAAAGAATTTTAGAACAGAGCAAAGGAGCATACAAAAACAGTATCATCCAAAATATAGAAATAAAAAAACAAACACTATGACACTATATAAGTAAATTATTTAAATATACTACAAGAAAAATATCCTACTTAAAAGATAAAGATTAATATTATTAATTCCTTGAATTTTTATAAAGTAGTTTTAAAATCTTTTCCATAAAACTTACATCTAAGATACAGCATTGAAAGTAAAATGATAGAAAAACATAAAATCTATGAGTCAAATATTAATCAAGAGAAGCTGTGTTGCCCTCTTTGTACCAGACACAATAGACTTGGAGATAAAAAAGAGATGTTAGTATAGATTAAAAAAATAAAGTCACTGTGCAATAATATGAATTAACAATTGTACAAAATCTATAAACATGTACTCATCCAATAGCCTTTATAAACACAAAAAAACAAAGCTCAGGAGTATTACAGGAAAAAGTTAACCTAAGCAAACAAAATATTAGTAATATTAACAAGGACACTAAAATATATGCAATTAACAAGCTTTTTATACATAAACATATGCAATTAACCAGATCCAGCATCTATAAAATACAGTCTAAACTGATGAGGTCCATAGCCGTAAATTCAAATGACTGCAGATGAAAATACTCGGAAAAAAAACCCTTAACTAGGCAATGAACTATACAAATATTTTTTCTTTGTCATTATTCTGTAAATAACGCAGTATAACAACAATCCACAGTGCGTTTATATTTCATTTTTTTCTTGCCTCTTGCTTTCTTTTATTGCCTTTAAAAAAACATTTACTTTACAGAGAGTACAGCAATAATTGATATTACAGAAGAGGTACGCATTTAGAAGACCAAAATGACAGGTATTCCAAGCATGGTTTTAGTATTACACACTGCTGTCCTCAATGTAGTTGCTTAGTGCACAGATATTAGCATATAGAGTTAGTCAGGGTGATAATTTATATTGCATTTAGTTTGTTAAGTAATCTATAGATGATTTGAAGCATATGAGAAAATATACATAGGTTATCTGCAAACACTACACTGTTTTAATGAAAGACTTGATCATCTGCAGATTTGGGTTCAGCATGAGGTCCTGTGAAGCCTGGCTCTCGTACTCTCTGTCACAATTGCTTTCAAACTCACAGAGAATATCATTGAATCCATCAAATAAGTGCTTATGGAGCAAAGCTTCACAAATTATCAAAGGGCTCAATTTATAACCATCGTAGTTTCGGATCCCAAGAAATTTAGAAGAAATCGATACAAAAATATAACTACTAAAAACATTAAGGATTTGGAAATTAGGAAATACCTTTCTGAATTTAGCAATCAAAAGTATAAAGAAGCCTCTATAAAGAAAGTAAGCAGGGGCCGGCAAGACAGCTCAGTGGTCTAAAGCCCCTGTTTAAGCAAGCTTAGGCAAGCTTAGGCAAAGAGCAGGAACCACAGTTCAAACCCCAGGACCACATGTTATGCCAAAGCTGGCCACAAAAAAAAATGAAAACAAAAAAAGAAAGAAAGCAAATGTTTTAGACTGAAAACTCTTGAAAATAAGGCATGTTAAATTTGGATAAATATATCTAAAATATTTACAGCTTAAAATGATTATAGTCATAAAGAAGAAAAATAGAAATTATAAAATGTGCTGTATGTTTTTTTTGTTTTT
>NW_004524657.1:13097350-13104074 GCF_000260255.1 Octodon degus
TATATATTTTATCTGTCTTTCTTCTTTTTGCCTTTATCTCATCCAAGTTGTTCTTTTGAGTAATATTTTTCTCTTTGATAATATCTATTGTACTTTTCAGATTTTGTTTACTCTTTCAGTTTCTTATTATAGGGAGACAATATTGTTCACAAATATGGGTCTGATTTATTTCACTTATGGTTAGGTCTCTAGTTGCATGCACTTACCTATAAAAGCTTCAACTTTATCTTTCTTTATAGATGACTAATACTCCATTGTATAAAAATACTAAGATAGCTCAGCGGTCTAAAGCACCATCTTAGACAAGCTTAGGCAAGCACAGTGACCGCGGTTCCATCCTGGCCTGAGCTGGCCACATAGTCCAGGCATAGTGGCACACATCTGTAATCCCAGCACTGATGAGGCTGAAAACAGGAGGATCACTAGGAGTCCGAGCTGCGTAGTGAGACCCTGTAACAACCAAATACATGTTTAAAAAAAAAGAAAGAAGGAAAAGAAAACTCAACATTTTTTAAAATCTATTTCTCAGTTGATGGGCATTTATGAAGAAAACCCAAACTATACAGGAAGTACTTCAAAGGATCAACAACTGGGATTTCATTTTATTAAAAAGTTTTTGCGTATCAAAAGAAATCACCAATAGAGTAAAAAGAAAACCCATAAAATGGGGGGAAAAATCTTAGTTTACTTTCCCTCAGACAAAGGGCTTCTATCTAGCACATATAAAATTTTTTTTAAAAAATCAGGCCCCCACACCTCAAAGACCCAATCCAAAAATATGCATCTAAGAGCCCGGGGAGATGGCTCAGTAGAATAAGCATTTGCTTGGCAAGTGCAGGGTCCTGAATTCAATCCCTGGTACCACACACACACACAAAAAGCATCTGAGATGAATGTACACTTCTCAGATGAAGAAATACAAATGGCAAGTAAATATATGAAAAAATGTTGAGCATCGTTGGTCAATTGAGAAATGTAAAATAAAAGATCACTGAGATTCCATCTCACCCCAGAAGGAATAGCTAACATCAAGAAATCAACTAATAACAAGTGTTGGCAAGGTGGTAGGAACCTTTCTCCACTGTTGGTGGGAGTGTAGACTGGTACAGCCACTGTGGAAAGCAGTATGGATTCTTCAACAAAATAGTACTAGATGTCCCATCCAACCCAGCTATTTCCCTTCTGGGTACTTTTCCAGAAGAACTGAAAACATCAAACCGCAGTGATGTATGTGCACCCACATTTATAGCAGGGCAACTATCCACAGCTAAATCTGGGAAGTATGTCACATTTCCACCAGATCCATTGTCCTGCCCTCTCCTTGCTCCACCATGTCTTGGAAGTTTTACCTGTATGGACCACAAGCACCAGGCTTTCTTGCTCTCAGTGAGTTCCAAGTGGGTTTCTATACCAGCAGGACATGAACTGAATGCAGTTAAAGTATAGGTGCTTGTATGCCTCTTGTGTTCCAGACCAAATTTGACAACAACTACATTCCTACATCCATTGATCTTTGGTGGTCTTCCTCCACCAGTTTTTATCAGACTAAGCAAGAAACAGTGCCGTCTTTGTGTTGTTGCTAGCCTAGGAGAATTTCACAACCTATTGTTGGTTTCCTTTAATCCAATCAGAGCCATAAATAGCCCCCTTATGCAATACTCTTCATTACCTGTCTTGCATTTACTTCCCACCAGGACTCTGATACAATGAGGTAATATATAATTACCCATCACATAGTCAGAAATTTGTAAGCATTAGTCACTATTGTTGCTGGTTTTGTTGCTATTATACTGTTATGTCTAACACAGAAAGAGCATTAGATAATGCAATGCACCCTAATGAATTCTAAAAGCTAACTTTCAGCATAAGAACAAAAAAGGACATCCTGAAACAAAATAGACAATTTTCCATTCTTACCTTCCTGGAACCTCTCAGGAATTTGATTTCTTTGTGCCGTCTTGAAATACTCCCTGTCCTTGGCTTCTGTGCTACCACCTTGGCCTGCACTCCCTGCCCATTCTTTCTACTTTTATAAGCTCCTTTTCTACTCCCTAAATGTGCCAAAGTCTATTCTCCACTTCCTTCCCTTCATTTTACAGTGAGATTCTCTTTAATTTAATTGCAGATTTATTGCTAATAACTTTCAACTTTCTTCTTCCATACTACATTTATTCGCTGAGTTCTCAATCTAGACACAGCTACTTTCTTAGGTTCTTTAAAACATTCTCAGAGCTGCACTTTTCCTTTTCCTACTAATAATGTCACTCCTACTTAGGACTTTTTAACCATATATTATGATTCTAAGGGTAGAGTCCAAGCTTTTACTGTGATTTTCAAGATCTCTTATGAACTTCTATTTCCAGTCTGTTTTCTGTGTTCTTCTTTCTCATTCTGTCCATACTAAATCAACCTCCAGCCCTTGAAAACATCCTCCTGTTCTATCATGGATGGATACTTGTGCTTGCTCTTTACACACTGCATGGTTAACTTTTTTAAACCTTGGGAAATGTGCCTTTTCTTTTTCTTCCTTCTTCATGGAACATTTTAAACATACACAATATTAGATCACTTAATAAAACCATAATTTTCTTTTTTATGAGCAGAATATGTTTATTGGAGGAAAGTAAGCTCCTGCCTGAGAGAGGGATAGGAGGAGGGCCCCAAGCGGGTAGTCCCCTAAAACCTGAATTTTCATCTCTCCACTTCAAACATTATTAATAGCCAATTTCATTTCGGTCATACTTTTATCCTATTATTCCTATCTATTTTATTTTGACATCATGTAGGTTCATCTCTAAAACCTTTAATATGCACCTTTTGCAGATAAAACTAATTGTATTTATTTTTTCCTGTAAGTCAAGATCCAAATACAGTTAACACATTATAATTAACTGATATAGCACTTAAGTCTCCTTAATCTCAGCTGCTTCTTTCACCCTTTATAATTTACTAATTGAAGAAAATGTCTTGGATGTCCTGTAGAGTTCCCATACACTAGTTAATTGTGATACATGACTTTTGAATCACTTAACATGCTTTCCATCTGCTTCCATATTTGCAGAGGCTGTAATTGGGTCCACAGCCTTACTTACACTTAAATTTTGTTATTGGGCTTCTTTGGTTATTTTTTGTTTTGTTTTATTTTATTGATGGATCCAAAGGACTCATGCACATTGAGCACAGATCCTAAACATCACCCTATATCACTGGTCAACATTATTTACTTACTGATGCGAGGGATGTGTTTTAAACATGTAGATTATTTAATCAAACATTAACGTAGTGGAAGGAGAAAAGAGAAAGAAATAAGTGTTGCCTGCATGTTATGGTTTATAGTTAGGTATCCTCCCAGTGCCTCATGCATCTACATAAACTCTGGGCAGGTGACTGGATGGTGGAGGAGTGAAACTCACCAGTGTAATAGGTTAGTCCACTGATGAGTCTACAGCTAACTGTGATGCTGGGCGGAAGTGATCACAGGTGTCTCACATGGGCACATATACCTCCTTCCTGCCTTGACCTCTCTCTGTTTCCTGACCACCAGGCTATAAAGAAGGCTTTCTCTGCCATGCTACCTGGCCATCCCACCTTGACTGGCAGCCTGCTGATTATGGACTGAAGTCTGTACAAACTGTGAACCAAAATCAACTTTTTCTCCTTGCCACTGTGAGCCTCAGGTCTTGGGTCTAAGATGCAGGGGTTTGCTTTGTTTGCTAAAATCAGGCCATTAACAAGCAAGTGTCAGCATCTCTGACACTTGGATAGAGGAATTTAAGACCTTAAATTCCCTTGGATGAAATAAGAATAGCACAGAAAATAATATATAAAGAAAAACTGAAGTTATTGAGAAATGCACTGGGAACCTACAGTGACTGAAGTTGGAAAAAAAAAATTTAAGGGACAACACTGTCAGAAATGTTTTGGCCAGTGCTCTTCCCCAGTCCCTACTTCTCTGGCCTCACTCTCTGATAACTACATTCAAGTTCTGTTTTACAAAATTACAAAAAAATCTCTCTTCTCTCTGGCTCTAACCCTGTACTCTCAAACAAGATATGTACACTTCTTCTGAGAAATGAACACAACTGAGTTACTAATAATTTGTGCTTCTGTAAGGAGGAGACTAATTCAACTGTGCCTGGGTAAAGTGTTCTATTTAAAATATGAACAAAGCTCTTTCCACCATCTTTCCATGCCGCCATAATGGTGTGCATGAATGTCCTGGCTGATGCTCTCAAGCGCAATGCCGAAAAGAGGGGCAAACGCCAGGTCCTCATTAGGCCGTGCTCCAAAGTTATTGTCCAGTTTCTGTGATGGTGAATCATGGTTACATTGGCAAATTTGAAATCATTGATAATCACAGGGCTGGAAAAATTTGAACCTCACAGGCAGGTTAAACAAGCGTGGCATGATCAGCCCCAGGTTTGATGTGCAACTGAAAGACCTGGAAAAATGGCAGAATAACGTGCTCCCATCTCATCAGTTTGGTTTCATTGTATTGACAATATCAGCTGGCATCATGGATCAGGAAGAAGTGTTGTGAAAACAGACAGGAGGAAAAATCCTGGGATTCTTTTTCTAAGGATGTAAAATATATAAATAAAATGCCTCAGTGGACTCTGGTGCTTCCACGTGGTCATTTTGAGCATTTGTGCCAGTATAGGAAGAGTGTGGTGAGGTACAGCTGTTGAGTTAACTGGTGAATGTGGTTGCTCTGCTGTAAACAAGTCCTTTTATTTACCTGTATACCATCACTTGTGTAATGGTCTACCAGAAGAAGGTGTTGGTAGGCTCTCGATGGTTGCATCTGGGGTTGGGTTGATGCTCTAGAGTCTTAATTATTGATTATATTCTGAGGGTCTGGTCCTTTCCTTTGACGCTTGACAACACATTTCACATACTGTACCCATACTGCTAAAAATGTGGATAGAGTTCTTACTATGTAAGTGCTTATAATGAAACAGCTTGTGCCAGTAAACTAGGGCCACCAGTGTGTCAGTAGCTGTAAAGTGGTCACTGTTAAACATTATTAGGAACTACTCCAAACCTGTCATACTTGCAGATGGGGGCATGTGGGTCCTCACTGTGTCACCACCTTGATTTCCTTGGGCCACAGGAATTTTCTCTGTTAAAACTCTGGGGGATTGTAAGGATAAAAGGCGTAGAGTGTATTCTGAGACTGGGGGAAATTTTGCTTGCTGCACTTTCTCACCTAGGAATTTCTTAGAGCCGGGTCACCAGAGAGCACCTGGTAGCCTCTGGAGGTGGGCCAGGGCTGCATTTTCTCTGACCAGGTCAATGTACTATAGGCCCTGTTCATACAAACATTGGGGTTGGTACTTGTATTTTGTTTACTGGTCAGAAATGTTTGCATTTGAATATATAACTAGTACAAAAATGGAATTTTTCATTCTTTGTAGTAAATTTGAAATTTCTAATTTAAAAAAATAAAATAAAATGTGAACAAATAATTGGTAAACAAAACGAAATATCCATCCCTAACTTTACACAGAGTAATCCTGGCGGATATCATGTAACCATAATGAGTCTCTTGGTTGATAACAAAAATCTCCCCTTTCGATCTTTCAAGACATGGCTTGGGTGTCTAGGAAAACTTTCTGCAGCAGCAGGTTGGGTAGATGTCATATTCCTCGGTCTTGACACTTTCTTTAAATTGACAATATCATGAGTAGCAACAATCCACTAATTAAACAGAAGATCAGCTCCCTCCTTTTATTTCATGGGTACTTACTCTATGACAATGATAATGTGGCTTTCTTACCACATCCCCATGCCATATTGTACACACATAAGCACATAATATGTGGCTTGTAAATGCTTTCAAACTGATACCGAGATGATCTTATATTAAATGTCATAATGTCCTGTTACATACATGCTTCTCTTAATTTAAATATGATTGCAAATAGTATTTCTTTTTTTCTTCTTCTTCTTCTTCTTCTTCTTCTTCTTCTTCTTCTTCTTCTTTTCTTCTCTTCTTCTTCTTCTTCTTCTTCTTCTTCTTCTTCTTTTGTATTTTAGGGAAGGGTCTACAGGGTGTTCAGGGTCTCTCACTACTAGATTGGACTCATAGTGATTCTTCTGTTCACAGCCTCCCAAGTGCTGGGATTACAGGCACAAACCACCACACCCAGTCTCAATCGCTTTCTCAGCACGCCCGGGGGCAGGGCTGGCACAGCAGGCCCAGAGAATGAACCCCTAGCCTCTGTGCCTGCTTGCAGGTGTTTTAATCTGCTGAGCTATTTGGCTGGCCCACAAATAGTATCTCTGCACAACAAAATACAGTATATAATTTGTTGCTTAAGAAAGAAACCACCAATATTAACATAAACAAGAAAAATTTCATTAAATAGGCTTTATTTCAGCTAAAAATAAAACTTCAAATGATGTTACTCTCTCCCAGCCCCTCGGGCCGACCCCCACCACTCCGCAGTGCCTCCCCCACCCCGCCCGCCGAGTACGATTTTCTGCCGTGTTCCGGGAGCCCCCAGACCCAGTCCTAGCCCAGGTCCGGAATTTCTGCCGACTTCCGGGAACCCCCAGACCCAGTCCTAGCTCTGGTCCGCAGCAGGAAAGAGCTGAGCACAGCAGCCAGACCTAAGCCAGACGCTGGTGGATAAGTCCAAACTCTGTAGATCTCCACCTTAACTTCAGTAGGTGTGAAGGTTATAACTACAGCAAAGATCTACAACAAAGGGCAGAGGAC
>NW_004524657.1:13111004-13151598 GCF_000260255.1 Octodon degus
TGAAACTGTCCTTCTGATATGATTTGAAACTGTCTCATTGCTATCTGTTTGTCAATAAAACTTTGAAAAAAAAATGATGTTGCTAATGTGTAATGCAGCTACTATGCCTGGTAAATCATTTGAAATAGAAAAACTGTGGCTGGGGAGATGGCTCAGTGGAATAAGCGCTTCCCAGGCAAACGCAAGGGCCTGAGTTCAATCCCCGGTTCCTCAAAAAAATAAAAAAAAGAAATAGAAAAACAGTGACTTCAATTGTTCACATTCAATTGTAAATTCAGATATCTCCTCTAAGTGCTGAGCTTTCTCATATAGCCTTTCTTTCTTGGCAAGATTATCTCATCTGCTCAAAATATTTGCAAACATTTAACTTAATAATTTAATATGATGTAATGTCCTCGAACAATAGCAGAATGCATGCAAGAAAATACAATACCAAAAAAAAAAAAAATCCCTGTTTCCACTTCAGCCCAGATTCTGTAATGGCTTAAGTATACAATAATACATATCAAATATAATATATTTGTCTTACACCCTTATTTCTCAAACTTTATGAAACAGCCATGTAATATGCCTACCAAAGTATCCTTTCCTCTTTAAGAATAATTATAGTAGGCAAATAAATATTATTTTGTGAACTGAATCTTTTTTTCTTTTTTAATTTCAGGACAGGGTCTTCAGGGTCTATAGGGTCTCACTACGTAGATTGGACTCGTAATCATCCCCCTGCTTACAGCCTCCCAAGTGCTGGGATTACAGGCATGTGCCACCATGCCCAGTCTCAATCACTGTCTCAGCGTGCCCCAGGGGCACGCCAGCATGGCAGGCCCAGGGATTGAACTCCCAGGCCCCTGCGTCTATCTAAGCAGGTGCTTTAATCTACTGAGCTGTTTGGCTGGCCCTGTGAACTGAATCTTTTGGTTGTTTCTCTTTAAGCAAATAAATGAGAATTGCATGATGAGATTATGGGTTTTTAAATCCTTAGTAATTAAGATTGTAGGTAGGTTAAAGAAAGTAGTCATTCTGTAGTGAAGTAGACACAACATGAAAAAAAAAAAAAAAAAAAAAAAAAACTAATAGTCCCTAGGGCAAAGGTGAAATATACAAAGAAAAGGAAATCTTTGTAGGTTAACATCACATTTTTTTCTCAAGATATTACTGTCTTTCACAGTAAGAAATTTGATTATGTATGTACCCCCATGAAGGAAAACATACATAATTCAAAAAAAATTAGATAGCTATACAGCACTCCAGGTGGAAAACTCCTTTGTCTTAAGATCTTAATTATCTCAGTGAATGTAAACATTCCATGCCATAAACATGAGCTAAGATTAATAATATCAACAAGAATGAAAATGGCTAAAAGAGAATTGGAGAAAGAGGGAGGGAGGGAAAGGTAAATTATTTAACAATAACAACAAAAAGAAGATGTATTATGCACATGTATCCATTCCCCAAGATGACTGTAAATTGCACATACTGCAGACATGTACTATTAAAAAGTTGTTTAAAAAAAGAAAAAGAGGAGAGGGTCCCAGCCTGGTTGCACTGGGTGTTTGTTCCTTATTCATTGTTCTGCGAGATTTCCCAAATCCCCACCCTACTGATGATGCCTAAATAGCATGTTTTTTCAGTTGAGCAGCACATCTGGTGGCATAGATGCCTAAACTTCACTGGAGAGAAATTACTGCAGGTTTATTACCAGAGTAGAAAGGTCAAAATTATTATTTCTGTGGTTTCTGTGAGACATTGTCCTATACATGCATGATGAATAAAAGTTGGATTTCTATCCTTGAATACTAAGACACTGTGTAGCTCTACTCCACGAACTAAAGTGACAGGAACACACAGGCTGCTGTGCACAGTAGGGAGGCAGAGCACGGACCCTGAAGCAAAGTGGGTCTACGTGCTTCATTTTTTTCTGAGCCCAGTTTTCCGAACTATAGGATGTACCTAATGATGCTTACCTCATAGGGCTATTAAATGATTAAACTGAATAAAGTGTGCAAAATGTTTTGCCCAGTACTTGTTGTACACTAGTCAAAATAAGAGATTTATCTTATGCTAAAAACCAATAATGAGTGTAAAGGGTAAAACTAACTGTCTTTTGAATAATACGTTTTATCCCCAAAGTATACATAAGTAAGTTGCTTGACTCTTCTATTAATGTCTTTGTATATGTTAATCCTGTGTTATTTGTTTCTAATTTTACTGCAATTTGATCCTTTTTTCAAGGAAAGGATATTTTAGGCTGATTATTTAGTTCCACACCTATAAACTCAAGCTGAATTTTGTATTGTCATGTATGTGCTGGGGGAAAGGAGATGAAAGGAGCTTGGATAAGGCAAATGTTTTCTAGAATCAAAAAAATGTCGTTGAACTTGCAACTGAGTGAGGCATACAAGATTTGTGAATAAAGCCTCACAGTATCAACACTATACTAAGTATCCCTTGCTGAGACAAGATTAATGATTGGTTGCTTCAAGTTGCTTTTTTTTTCATTCTATTACATTTACTTTATGCTTTATGCTGACAGTTACAAGTTCCATAACATTTAACACTGTTAATTTTATTTTAGCTCTATTTTTAATAACTATCTTATTCGTCTTAATAGATCCAATTTGGCTAACCCAATTTGACTATCTTTCTATCTTTTGATCATAGAATGCAGCTTAATGAAAGCAAACATGCGATATTAAAGATCTCCTATGATCCCAATCAAGTCCTCTGACTTCTACTTTTACACCTAGAGAGTAAACACTATGATTGTTGCATGAAATAAAACTTTGCCACATCAGTTTTATTGTACTACTAACAGTTTGGTACAGTCCATTTTGAATATGGTGATACAAATGCTTAGTCTCTGGGTAGAACAATAAAATTCAAAAGCATAGCATTCCTTGGGGGGGAGGAGTTACTTTTGAATGGGCTCAATAAAAAAAAAAAAGGCAAACTGATTACACCAAGCACAGTGAAAATTAGACATCCCCGGAAGGCACACGTAAAAGGCTCTCTGACAGCTTGGATTAGAGACAATGATTCCCACAAAGCCTATCAGAGATAAATGAAATAAATGGAAAGAAACCCAGACTCAGTCTTTGTTTCCAGTAACAGCCAAATGTCATATTGGGATTCTCAACCCCAAACCGAAAGGCTGGTGACATCACCTGTACCAAAGGAGGCAAGTGACCCCTGCCCAGCTATTCTGAGGTCATTGAAGCCTATGCTTTAGGGTCATTTCTTTCAGTCTCTATGTTGTCTTTTCAAGATTTATGTTATATAGAAATGCTCAATGCCTAAAAGTATTTTATTTGTGAGGTTTAGAAACCTGCCGTTTTCTCAACTGTACAGCATCTAGAATTCCATTTCACGTGAAGAAAGCAAGAAAGGGTGTTTCTGAAAATCTGTGGGGATCGGCGGCTGCCCTACCTAACACACATGTGTGACCAGAAGACTTGGGCCTGGTTGAAGCGCTGCTGCTGCTGCCTGACCTATGCACTGCGCCCACGGGAGAGAAGCAAGGGCAGCTGGGATGGGTTCCAAGGCACCTATGAGGGTGGAAGCCAGGCTTGTGCAGCAACACCGGAGACTAGAGGGGTGTCCTCACCAGGTGCTCTGGGAGCGTGGGCTTCCCTGCGGTTGCTGCTGCCGGCCCTGTGTGAGTGCTTGCCAGACTACAGGGCTGCTGGGCTTCTCAGCAAACAGAGAGTTTCCTGGTGTACAGCCAGCAAATCTCTCTTTCGCTGCACTTAATAAGACTCAGCATCTAATAGACGCAACAAGGAACCCTGACGGTACGTGCAGCACTTCCTTATTGAAAGGTGTTGTCAGCCCCGCCCTTGTGCGTTTTGTGCTAGGTACAAACAGCGTAGTGATGGAATATAATCTCTTTTCCACATGTCTGTTTGTATTATGAAAGCCCTTTTAACTGCAAGCATTTACCAGATAAAATAGCATTTTAGAACAGACAATGGTAAATATAATTAGTAAAAGGTACTGCTGTGGTAGTGTGATGTCATGTCATGCAGTCAGCACAGCAAAGATTTAGTGACCAGGGACTGTGTAAATAAAAATGTGACTTAAGGATATATAATCAAGAAAAGGCTTTGGGGACAATATAGCACAATCATTAAAGCCACTGGTTAGGGTTCTGGCTCACATTTTCCACTGACCAGTGTTTTTTTTTTAACTATTCCACACCTTATTCTCCTCCTCTGTAAAATGTGTACACTAATATAACTTAGCTTACAGCACTCCATGATCATTCTCTGAGGTTCCGACATAATTGTAAGTCCAGCATTTACACAGAATGGAGTGTATAAGGCTCATCTGCCAGTCCTGTCCACGAGGCAGTGACATGCGTGGGGTTGTGCACAAGGAGGCAGCAATAGCCTCCTGCTCTTCCTAGATTCCCACACAGAGTTACTGAAATTTATGTTGGAAAGTTTAACATAGCTCAAATTAGCATCCTGTCACTCTGTTTGTCCCACAGGGATTTTACTAAAAGAGCCTATCCTGTCCCTGTGCCACAGCCCTTTGGGAACTGCAGGTGCTGTGCTGCTGGCGTTGTTTTCTGCTTCTGTTATGTTTAATGAGAGAAAGTCAAAAACAACCCTCATCTCCATCCATAGAATAAATCTGAGAAGGTTTGCTCTAGCATGCTGCTGGATATCAATGACAGGCTTATGATGAAGGCAGTACTATGGTCCTCTCCCCTGTCCTTCTAAGATGAGGTTCCCAAGTCATTCTGCTTCCATGGCCTGTGGCCTCCTCACTTTAGACTGATAATTGGTTGAGGAAAGATTCTAAAACCTCAAGTTACAGAGAGCAAGGGGCTGCTCATTGTTAAAGACTTGATCTCCAATCTTCACCTCCAGCAACCTGGCCTAACCCAGCATCATCTCCTGACACAGTGCCAGTGTTTTCTAATAGATCTCCCTGCCTTCCTCCACTCTGGCTTCCACCTTCTGTTTTCTGTCTGTCTGTCTCTTTTTTCTTTCATTTCTTCTTCTTATCTCTCTCTCTCTCTCTCTCTCTCTCTCTCTCTCTCTCTCTCTCTCTCTCTCTCTCCTGAAAGATCTGTTTAGAATGTAAATCAAATCAATTCACTGCTCCTCTGAACTCATCACCCACCCCTACACTGTAAATACAATCTAGTCCCTAAACACGTGAACCATAACGCCTCCCATACTCTATATATTTTCCTGCACCTCCACACCCTCACTTCAGATGTCTTCTGCTCTTGCTCATGTGCCTGCTTGTCCAGCATTCTTCTGCTTTTGTGTACCAGCCCAGGATTTTCTGACCTGGGACCTTTGTGTCCAGTTTCCACGTAACAAATTGTCTTCATCCCTCAGAACACCTCGTTGTCACATCCTGTCAACCAGGTGCCAGCTTAGATGTCACTACCACCACGGCACTCTCTATATTGCAGCCTGGCTTGATTTTCTGCAGAGCTGTCTTTTGAGAAAGCACAATTATTTCTGTCTCTCATATCCCTGCAGTGGATTCAGGCTCCATGCAAGCAGAGACAGTTTCGCTTTGTTATCTGTATCTCAAACAATACTTGACACATGGTGGTTATGCAATATGTATTTGTCACCTGACTGGTGGCCTGAATGAATGATGTACCTTTTTCTTGAAATGCAAACAGATAATGGTTTTGACTACTCATTTCTAAACCCATTTTACTGAAAGATTCTCCTTTACTGAATAAGATTCTCCAGGAAAGAAAGAAAAGGAACTTAACAGTTGCAACCAATTTTTGCTTCTGTGAATAAAAGGGGCTGGATGTTCACAACCTTTGCTAATTTCCCAGATAGCTAGCTGTGCACCTCTCCTTTGTTGCCAGTGCCTCTCAAGCTTCAGGAGCTAAGACATCATCTGGATTATGGTCCTAGACAAGACCATAAAAGAAAACTTTGCCTGGTGACACCACACTGAGTGTCAGGTCAGGAAATTCCTTCCCCACACATGAAGGTGTTGGAGTTAACTCAGTGTAATCTGACATCATGCTTTCTCCTCCCCACAACAGAGGGTGAGGAGGCAGTTCATTAACCAAGTTTGAATTTAAGTATAAAATGCTATGTCTGCACAGGAGGAAGTAGATGTGTTTTCTGCAAAGAATCCCAGTCTGAGTTCTTGCTCAGTCTTTTAATTCTTAAATGCAGAAGGAAAAAAAAAAAAAAAAAGAAGAAGAAACCTAAATAATCAGCTTTCTAGAATACATACACAAAAAGATCTGTTCAACCCTAAGCTATTTAACACTCCAGTGGTTTTATAAGCACGAGTCTCATTAAATCTTATGTGTGTGTCTTTGTGCGGGTGAGGCAAAGGGTGGCCCGGGGTGATCACTGCCACACTGAACAATCGCACTGAGTAAGCTATAGGACTGAAATTAGGAGACAAGCAACAGTGACATCTAGTGTGGGTAAAAATGCCATGTGGGCACATTCTATAAAACAAAAGATGATACAACAGAGGGACGGGTGGCAAATTAAGGTCAGAAAAGTGATGGGGAAGGCAAATGTAGAACCAGAGAGCAGCCCTAAGAGATGGCCTGCAAAAAGTGTTGATGCCAACGCCTGCGCTAGGACAGACATTTTGTCCCTAGTTATACATCTTCACACACTTTAATCACCCCACAAAGGTCCCTGCGCTGACCCGGCTCCCTGCGCTGACCCGGCTCCCTGCCCTGCTCCGCATAGCTCTCCAAGCATTTCCACTCTGCCCCCTGAAGCTGCACTCTAGGATCAGCACATTCTCCTCTTCTGGACTCTTTGAAAATAAGTCTGGCATTGTCCTGCATTCCACCTTGCCCTGCCCTGAGGCAGAAGACAGGGCTGAAGCTTTTGTTACCAATCACCTACCTCATCCTTTTTTTGTTTGCTTGTTTATTTATTTATTTTTTATTTTTTTTGGCGGGGATTGAACTCAGACCCTTGTGCTTGCCAAGGAAGTGCTTATTCCACTGAGCCATCTCCCCAGCCCACCTACCTCATCCTTGGATTAAGATGCATTAGGTACAGGTATCAGCTCCCCTGGATGAATTTAACCCTTATGCACTGTGAACACATACTGATAGAAATTAAAGCTTAAAAAAAACTAGGTCAAAAAGTACTTTTCCTTGAGCTCCTGCTAATCAGGTATATCATCCTCTTCCTGTACTGGCTACCAAATCTGTTTGTTTGACTATTTAATTGCTGGCTCACAACTTTCCTTTGATCCCCAGCTTTATCATTTCAGAGGTATCAACAGCCACTGGCTGTACCACGGCCGCTCGGCTCTTTAGCTTCATTCCCAGCCTATGCTCTGTATCTCTGCCATGCTCTCACCTCTAAACCCATTTTACTGAAAGATTCTCCTTTACTAAATAAGATTCTCCCAAGAAGAAAGAAAAAGGACTTAACAGTTGCAACCAATTTTTCTTCTGTGAATAAAAGAGACTGCATATTTGTCCCTTGTCCCTCTTGTCACCAACAGAAGCTACTTTCTATTCCTTCAAGTCAGTCTCTCAAGTGTCCTCTCTCACCCATTCCCTCAGCCATGAGGAAAACTCCTACCTAGTACTAGTTTTACCTTCTTCACCTTCTGTTAGATCTGCTGTATTTTATTCACTGCCCTACAAATGCCCTCAGTTCCCTTATTGCTTTTGCCACCCACCAATCTCATGGATGAAACGGCACACCCACACCTATGCTGAAGTAACTGAACATGCCTAAAGAAAAAAGACTCGACCCCCAGGACTGGTATTGCATTCAGACCTTGAGTACAAACTCACCACTCACTGGCAGTGCTACACTTTTTCTCAAGTAGTATTACTTTCCAGCTCACCAAAAACTATTTTATACGCGCTTTATCCTCAGTCTAAAATAAAAGTCTCACATCATTGCTCTGAAAATATGAAAGTCAATGATCTGTTTTATCTTCTCAGTCCTAAACTTATAAACGTACCAGAATCTTCACCCGTTTTTTTTTTTCTTTTTCATTTCTCCTATCAAAATCTAATTCCTTCATGTGTGCTCGGGTTCCCAACCTTGTCTCTCACCTTCTCACAGATTTTCCTTGAAGGTGTGATTGAAGACTGTGGTTACTGTGTAATTTTTAGGAACTTATAACAGTAAAAGATATACAGTCATTGATCCCACTCAGAATACCCCCTGCCTTCAAACACACTTGTACCACTATTCTTCCCATACTCAGAAGCAGCTGTGGCAGGCCTTCTAATGTGTCACGAATTGTACTGTCATGGCTATCTCGATGTCCTAAAAGGATTCAAGATGTTCACTTTCCTGTTGATTTTGACTTTGAGGAAGAGCAAGAAGTATCACATAGTACCAGGTATGGAGAATAACATGGATGAGGATATGCCAAGTGACTTCATGCACTTCACCCCTGCTAGCTGTCACACAGAAGCAATAGTCATTGTATATTTTTGTAATCACACTTCTTAAAAACATTCACAAAGGAGGACATCCAGAACAAGTTCAGAAAGTGGCAAGAGCTGGAACTGAAAGTGTGTAGAAACCTTGGGGAAATATTTTGAGAATGTAATGGCAAGGTTATTGCAATATTTTTTATAGTTTTTTTGTGCAGGTCTCACTACATAGCCCACATTAGTAGTGATCCTCCTGATTTCTGCCTCCCATGTGTTAAGATTACAGGTGCGCACCACCGCGCCCGGACTCCATTGCCCAGACTCCATCACTGACTCAGAACACCCGAAGGCAGGGTCAACACAGCATGTGCAATAAATTTTTGAAAAAATTTTAATATTCACTGTGTATTTCAACCACACTGCATGCTTCACTCAGTTCCTCTTCCTTTTGCATCAGCAATTTTCTCCTTTCTATAGTATCAGTTGTCTTAATAGAAGCATGCTGCAGTATCATGGGTCAAGAAAACCCTCTTAACCCCGAAATTTTGTGTTCACTCCTTTACAGGCAAATTCTTTGAAAGCATCACTGGTGTTGTGTACATCCTCAAAACCTTCCCCTGCATGACTCCCTTGAGTGAGCTCTCAGACCCACTCATGATTCTCACCTCTGCAAGGCATTATTCAGATCTGCTGCCCTATTCTTCCTTTGAATGCAGGACTCTAAGTTCTTCATGTACTTGTCTTTTCTTGCCTTGTCTGCCCCCCTTATGAGCACTTTATCTCCCAAACAACATCTATAAATATTGATCATTCTTAATGCTCAGTCCTGGCCCAGATTCCTTTAAGGATGAGATGCATTCTAACTGAAAATAAATCTTGCATTTTTGTCTCTCAGACGTTTGGATTACCTGCAAGAATCTTAACTATGAATGCATACTCTCATATCCAGCTATCAATTAGCAACTTGAGTTGCATATTTCACATATAGCTCAATGTCAGTACATCCAGAGCTCAACACTTATTATCCCCCTTGCTTTATTCTTTCTAATCTCAATATGCACATAGCTTCACTATGGAACCTGAGCATCATTCTTGACTTTTTCCTTCCCTCTACACATCCACACATTCAGCAATTCCTCTGTTATTTACCCCTACCATATCCCTTGACTTAGTCCTCTCTTCTGTTTGTACTACTCTTGCCCTATTTATGCTCACCACTATCTCTCAGCAATAGTTTCTAAGATCGGGCAAGATACATTAGATAATACTGTTCCACCAAAAAAAAATCATCAGACCTGAGTGACCAAGGAGAACTAAACATACTTGGCATTTGATGTCAGTGACTATCATAGGCTTCTCTTATCAGCAGACATTCCAGTCAATGTCTTTCCCACAGATCCAATACTTACCCTCACCCCATGGAGGCTAGCATGGAGTGGTAATGCCATGATATCAAGAAATGGCCGTGGCACCAAGCTAATACATAATATGCTTTCCCTGAATGTGGCTTCCCTTTATACAAACACTATGATATTAAGAAAATGCTAATGTTTGCCACATTCATCCTGAAGCAAATAGAATAAAGTCAGGATAGCAGCAATAAGCAGTCCCAGTAAAGAATAGAAGGAGAAAAAGTGTAAGGGATGGCGACTCCCAATGTGTTAATTTTATCCTGGGCAAAGTAGCTCCAGTTTAGTCTTAAGCCTATCTTAGGGACAGGGGATACCTGGGCAGAGTCAACTTTCCATGACCCTGCCTGTGTTGTCCCACTCCCTCCCCAACCTTGTTAAGGTACTGTAAACATAAAAATATGAAAGAGAGTACACAAAACTAACTGCAAAGTGTGGGTTACAATAACTGCTCCTTTCAAAGGACCAGCACAAATGGACAATACAATTGTCCAAACTATTCTGCCTATATACCTAAATACATTTTTCCCGTCTTTCATTTGTCCTTATCCTCATGCTAGTTTTTCTCCTGTTGAACAATTTCTTTCCCTTTCATAATACCTGTTGTACTTTTCAGATTTTCATTACTCTTTCAGGTTCTCAAACTAGCAAGATAATACAATGCTTGCACATATGGATCGGATTTATTTCATTTACCAATATAGTCTCTAGCTACATCCATTTATTTACAAAACCTCAAATTTATCTTTTCTTACACCTGAATAATACTCTATTGTGAAAAAATAGCATATTTTTATATATTCCTCAGTTGATGGGCATTTGGATTGTTTCCAAGATTTAGCTATGACAAACTGTGCTGCTATAAACATGGGAGCACATATATCACTGTGGCATGATTGTTTCTTTTTTCTATTTCTTTTTTCTTTTCTTCTCTTTCTTTCTTTGTTTTTTTGGTTTTTTTTTGTGTTTTTTGTTTTTTTGAAAAATGCACAAGAGGAGAATAGCTGGTTTGAATGGAACTTCCAATCCTAGATTTTTGAAGAATCTCTATACTGATTTCCACAATAGATATACCAGCCTGCACTCCCCACAACAGTGGAGAAGGTTTCCTTTTTACCCACAACCCTTCCAGCATTTGTCATTGGTTGACTTCTTGATGATATCCATTCTTTCTGGCATAAGATGCTATCTCAGCATTGTTTTCATTTGCATTTCTTGAATAACCAATGATGTTGAGTATTCTTTCATATATTTATTTTCCATTTGCATTCTTCATTTGTGAAGTATATATTTATCTCAGATGCCCATTTTTGGAATGGGTCTTTGAATTTTTACTTTTTTTTACTCTGATTTTTTTCTTCCTCTTTTGAATTTCATATAACTTCTTTGCTATTGTTTTGTTCTGTTTTCATTTCTTTGAATGAATCTTATATGTTTATATCTGGTAATTGGAACAACTAATTTGAAAATAGTATCATGTAATACAACAGCCATTGTTAAATCCCTATTTCTTTGTTCATTGAAATCTTGTATCACTTCTAATGCTATTTTTTCATCACTATTTTGTATTCTTTTTTTCAAAAAAGTGTGCCACATTTTATGTCATTATAAATTCCCATGACCAGCCTTTGATCCTCCAAGGTAACAGCCCATTGTAGTTGTCCTGGAAACTAGAAAGGTATCTGAGCCAAGACAAAGAAATAATGGCACAGACACTTCTTGACTGGTTAGTTGGGAATGCTCGACCAGCTAGCTGGCCCAGTTGGATTAAACTGTATTTTTCCCATGTTCATCTCTTGTGGAATTATCTCACATTGCTTCAAAAGTAGTTCATACTGCAGAGTAATTATGAAATACTACTTCAGAATGAAGAATGTTATTCATTAATTTTGAGCTAGGGTCTTCCTAAACTGCCCACCTCATGGCTACCAACTCGTGGCCACTAACTCATTGTCCTTCCATGTTAACCTCCTTGAATAGCTGGGACTAGACATGCACTGTGGTGTTCAAATGCCCCCTGGAATATCTTTTGCCTAGGCTTGGAGTCTTCTCCTAAGGATAAATTCTTTATTCAGTTAATCTCCATGACTTATTCTGCTCATGGGAAGGAACTTTCATTTAGATCATTCAACCTAACACTTCTGAAATGGTCACTGGAAAAAATGCTCCTCACAGGCCTTTTAGCACTGAGCCTCCTTCTTCTTTTGAGACATACAAGGACCCAAGGAGATTTAAATGTGTTTAGCTCAGGCTGAGATTTCTTTGGTGTACAATTCTCTCTATGAAGCTCACTTTTTTTGTGGGGAGAGGGTTGGTATCAAGGAACGAACTCAGGACCTTGCATTTGCCTGGCAAGCACTTATTCTACTGAGCTATCTCCCCAGCTCCCCTGAAGTTCACTTTTATCAGTTTTATTCCATTAAGTTCTATATGTCCTTTGCCACACCCACAGTTTTTCAAAACAATTCTCTCCTCTTCCTCTTTTCCTATTTCATTACTTTATAGCTTGTAGGATCAGTTCCTACTACTTTATGTTTACTGCTACATCCATAATGGCAAGCTTGGCAGTAAAATATGGCAGATATTCATAAAAAGTGGTCAAATGAACCTTACTTAAGACTGCTCAGTGATTCTGCTTTGCTTCACTTTCTTTTTCCGTTACTATTTCATGCTTCTTTCTTTTCATCATTTACCTATAAAGGATAGCACTTAACTATAAGTAGCTTCTTTTAATATTTTATTTCCTTTCATATAAATTCTTACTTTTTCTTTACTCAAGTATACCTTGGACTCTAATGAAGTATAGAATTTAAATTATATTCTTCAGCTGTTTTTTCCCTAAAACATCATCAAGCTATAATTCTAGAGTAGTGATGGTCAGTCTTTGCTGCATATCGTAATGAGATAGAGAGCTTTTGAACACACATAGTAGACACATACAAAAATAATTAAATTAGAGCTTCTGGCAGTAGGACCTGGGCATCAGTATTTTATAGAGCTGTCCAGGGGTGACCATTAATCATGATATGTCAACATCTTTTGATTTAAAAATGCCTAGAAATTTTCCCATACAGCCTTCTGAGCATGCCTGGGTGAGCCATGGAAGGTAGTCTCAAGGGCTGTGCATGGCCCTTCACAGTTGCCCTCTGTCACAGCTCCTCTTCTGAGCTTCCCAGCCACCACCAACTAAGCACTTTTGCTTCACCATAGACTTCCACCATGATATCTCTGTCTTGGGGCCATCCTTTCATAGACTGAACCCCAAACTCATGAATCAAATCAGGCCTCCTTAAATTGTAGGTGTCAGGTGTTGCATCTTGAGCATGGGAAAACCAATGAAGCAGGTGATTCTGATACAACCAAAATGTAAAACCACTCTTCCAGAATCAGCTCTCCCGCCATCTTTCTTCCTCTGTGATTCTAAGCACTAATACTGATTGCTCAACCTGTGAATCTACCATCATTTCAAGCAGCAAATCAACAAGTATTGAATTCCCTAAGTGCTCACATCTGTGACTAATTCTTCTTCCTCCTCACTTGTTTCCCCCTCCCAGCTGCATCTTTCTGTCTGTATCTCTGGCACCAAATTCTTGGTTTTAACAATTGCACTTTGGATTACTTTTCAGATTTGGTCTCATGTCTTCTGCTGTCTTCAGATTACAAAATTTATTTAGGATTTCAAATGAATACTCTATACTTTGTTACCCAGAACACGTTAATTCTCTCTAGAGCTCATGCATTCTCATTCACCTGCCTTTGCTTCTCTTAATCATGAGGATATAGAGACTTTTAGTAACTTAGCTCATCCCTATTATGTTCTCTGTCTTTCGATCTTTCCTGACTCTTGATTACTGGACTACAATTATTGATTCCGCACTTGCCCTTGCAGATGTCTCACTAAATACAACACTCTAAGTAATTCATTGTCCTTTTTTGGTTCAATGTCTGAAGACAATTCCATTAAATTGCAGAACACCACTTCATATTCTTTGATATAGGCCTAGTGATTAATACTAGGAAACTTTCTAAAAGAAAGTGAAAAATGGATACTTGAAAATCCATTTTGAAGGGCCTTTGGGATAGCTTAGTGGACTGAGTGCCCACTTAGGCAAGCACAGGTACCAGGGTTTGATCCCCACATGCCACACCAGCCCCATACCTGGGCGCACTGAGCTGCCACAAGTCTGGGTGTGGTGGTTCATGCCTGTAAACCCACCAAAGGGGAGGCTGAGATAGGAGTATCTCTATTAGTCCAAGCTGTGTAGTGAGACCCTGTACCAAATACTTAAAAAAAAAAGAAAATCCATTTTGAAAGCACACATATATAAACCCAAAGATATATAATAAAGAAAGGAAATATCTTTTGACATGTTTTAAATGTCCACTCACATTACACTGGGTCCTGAATGCATCCATACAATATCAAATTCTTAAAGGCCTGAAGCTGATACTAGAAAGTAGTATCTCTGGTCATCTGGCACTTAAACTTTCTGTATAGATTGCACCACATTATCAATGTGCCATAGAAGAACAAGTCTCTGGAAACCTCTTGTGAGAAGTAAGTTTCTGGTGTGATTACAGTTTCAGCAGGTTACATTTTCTTACAGTAATTGCCTTCAATCCAGAACCAGCTAGAGGCAAAGGGCCAGCAGTAGAAATAATTACAATCATACAGAGGAAAGATATTAATTCATCTGCTGAAGCATGCTGATTTCCTAACTGGCCTCAAGCATGGTGCGAAGCACTGAGATTAAGAAAATCAAGGACAAATGCAGGAGATAAACACATGTAAAGTAATGGTACTTCAGTTGAAAAATAGAAGTGCATGTTGAGTAGGAATATTGCATGAAGGGAAGAGTATTTGAATGGGTAAGTAAATTTTCTGGGAACTATAGAAATTACAGAGTTAAAGTAAATATATGGAAGAACAATGTATCAATTAATTGAAACAAAGAAAGGATATGGTGAGTTGTTGAAAAAGAATGAACTTGGGCCAGTCAAATAGCTCAGCTGATTAAAGTGCTTGCAAGCAGGCTCAGGGACTGAGGATTTGATCCCCAGGCTTGCCATGCAGGCCCCGCCCCCGGGGTACGCTGAGACAGCAATTGAGACTGGGCATGGTGGCGTGTGCCTGTAATCTCAGCTCTTGGGAGGCTGTAAACAGCCAGATGACTAAGAGTCTGATCTAGTAGTGAGACCCTGAACACCCTGTAGACCCTTCCCTAAGATACAAAAGAAAGAAAAGAAAAGAAAAAGAATGAACTCCCTTCTCATCAAAAGGAAGTTGGTCATATCTGGCAAGAATGATGAAACAGTCTCTGTCAGGAGATAAGACAAAGACAAAGCTACACAGCATTTATCCCCCCATCCCTGCAATCCTAGAATTCAGGACAAAGTGCCAGAATCAGGTAGGTAGACAAGAACATTGCATGCGCATATACTATTTTCATATAAAGAAAAACAGGACAAATTACTCAGTACACAGACTTGGAAATTTGAAAAGGAGAATCTCTGATATCAGTGAAGTCAAATGAGATAATTTCACTCACAACATCATTCTAAATGTACTAGCATAAAATAGCCTGAAGTCTTTCACGATGAGGCCATCTGAACTCACACGAGCACTTTGGACATTTTCCATCCTCTGTGTATTTGCATCACGCAGCAACCTAGGTAGAGCCAAGACTTCTTTCATCTAAGTGCTGTCACCTTGTCATTATCCTAGTCCTTTTCTAAATGTCTTCCTCGGGCAATTTAAATTTTTTTTAAAAATTCTGAGATCCACACTCTGTATACTTCCTATAAGCTCCTCATCACTTTGTACTGTGCATTCTTAATGATGTCTTTAATTTTATTTTAAACTCCTTAATCTATATTATTTGGTTTTGTGTTGGTCAGGTGAGCAAAATGTGATCGGGAGGCACAAAACCCTGTATGATCTCCAATGAAAAAAAGGGTTAATGATTTTGCAGCTGCATTTTTTGCTGGCGAATATGCCACAGATGAATATTTTCAAAATGAATATGAACGGTTTTAGATGACTGCTCCTTAAATGTCACTGTGTATTAGTCATGCAAGAATCATTAGGGGGTATGAGAAGTAGACTTGCACATTTTATCCGAGACATAGATTCTTGCTGAAGACTGTTACTGTCAGAGTTGCCAGGTTAGGCTCCACTGGTAATGATTATTAATGTAACTGAAGCATTAAATGGTTCATTTTTCTCCATTTTTCTCTCTATACAACAATGTCTCTAAATTGTTTAGGAAAAAAAGAAGTAGTGTTTTCTGCATGAGACCTTAGAGATGGCAAAGAACACAAGGTAAATAAAATACTACAAATTTCAAAATAAATTGATGCAGTGAGAATTATCTTCCTCAAATATTTAACAATAAATTTATATTCCTATTTATAGGCAGAAAAATATATTTTTTTTCTAATTTACTATCTTAGTTCACTAGGGAAACATAAACCAATGAGACCCTGTAATATTTAAATCCCACTAGAAAGCCACAAGTTTTCTTTTGTTTTGATTGTAATGTCAGATAGAAATCCCTAGTTTACAGTTATATAAATATAGTTAACCTTGGGATGATATCCACTGCCTTCCCAAACCAAAAAAAAAATGAGAAATAGTTTAAAAATCTGTCTCCACACTTGTGAATGGGCAATCACTAGAATTTGTTAGTATGGCTGAAAGTCTTGATACTGATCAGTAAAGAACAGGTCCTTTGAAAAGAACCTGATTACCTTGGACAACCCATCTTTGCCATGGGCACTGCCTCACTGTGGGAAGAAGGGGCTAAGTCAGAAGTGGGGGTCTCCAAATTTCTAGGAGATTTTCTAAGACCCAGTACTTTTCCAGAGTATGAGGACTCACATCTCCATTCCATTTGGCTTCAAGAAAATCATTTAATTTCCTTCTCTCTTTTTTTTAAAAAAATATTATTTAATACAGGGTCTCATTACACAGATTGGACTTGTAGTGATCCTCCTGTTTTCAGCCTCCCAAACATTGGGATTACAGGCACACATCACCACACTCAGTCTCTTAATTTGCTTCTCCATTCATGCAAGAAGCAAATACTTTATAGAGCTGATGAGACTTTGTAAGGCTTTTCATAAAGTTCTTTGAAGAAAGCCAATATGATTTTCTTCAAATTATAATACGGCACTTTGAATGTAATGATTTTTTTTCTTCTGAGAAATTTGTTACCAAAATATTGTCAATGTAGTAAATAATTCTATAACAAGTAAAGCTAGCCAGAAAGATTTCTATCAGCATCTTAATGTTTCGAGCTTGAACACACACACACACACACACACACACACACACACACTGTCCCTATAAATAACAAGGTACTTTATTTAAATATTAGTAAAGTAGCAAATAAAAGTGATTTCAAGCTTCATTGTTAGACAATGAGTTCTTAAATTGAACAGTAATCTCCACAAAAAGAAAAAGAATTCAGTGGCATCTATTGTTATTACAGTTAAATATTCAGAATTTAAAGTTTTGTATTAAAAGCTATAATTAAATATTTAAAACTTAAAATTATATCATAAACAATGATTTCTCTCTGTGTAAAACAAAATGTTTCATTTTCTCACAAAAACATACTTTCCCAAAGAAAGGTCTTTTCTCCCTACCTAACATTATTCACCAATCCCCTGTACAGTGAAGCAAAAAGTCCCCCAATGAAAGCTAAATAATTAAATAAAGCAGCCCCACATATTACAATCTTGTTAAATAAGCTCAATGGATAAGTGGCAGGGCACAAATGTATCATAAACATACTCTGGCAAAACTGGAATAGAAAACCTAAAGAAGTTTGCCTCGCTCTTCAGACACATTTTTTTTTTTTTTTGCCAAACAATGTGCTTCATGCTATTTTAAGTCCTATACTAAGATAACTATAAATATAATTGTCCTATTCATTAAGATACCAAGCAAATTAAATGTGAAATTCAATAATCCTTAATAAAGATTATTGTCACAATGATCATTTGAGATCCATGCACACACAGATATACCCAGGACTGGATTAGCTCCATGCTTGGGATTGTGGTCCACAAAGGGAGTGCAGCCAGGCCTCCTCCACTCTCTATGCTCCCAGCACCATCAGACCACAGCATGAACATGTTAGCCACTCACATAGCCTTCTAGCACTGCGCTCTCTCCTCTCTCTGAAAGCTCGTTTCTGCCCTCTCTACCTTGTACATAGCATGTATTCTCTCCCATCATGCCATTTCCTGGCATATCATAAACACACACACATATAGACAATGTCCAGACTTTTCTGTCTGCACTTACTTTTTCTTCACTACTTAGGACTTCTTCTCAGAGGATTACTTCCCCATGAAACCTTTCCTAGCTCCCCAAATCTATTCTAATTCTTGCTTTCAGAGTGATATTAATATTCTGTATCTTCCTCTCTTTGTCCCCTGCTCACTGTGTGGGGCTCAAGAGCAAGCACCACAACTACTTTATCTGCATAAACTTGGGGTCAACCAACATGCATGAGATACCATGGACATTCAGAGCGGGCTTTCATGCCATTTACAAGCTGGTTAAGCAGCTAAGGCATGCATATATGATGCAATCAAATATAACCCAGGGCACTTCAGGTTGTAAAATACAAAATTTGGTGCTAATTGACTGAGAAATTTGTAGCCAAAGATAAATTTGAACTGAGCCAATGTAAGCAATGTAATGGAGGCAGGCACAGCATTGTGAGAAGCAAAAGAAAAAAAAAAATATATATATATATATAAAAAAATATATATATATAAAACTGGAACCTAAAAAACTCCAAGAAAATTAAAATAAAGACATAAAGCTAAGTAGTACCAGAGTATGAGAATGAGGGCCTGCCAGATAGCTCAGTGGACTAAAGAGCCTGCTTAAGTAGGAGCAAGGACTGGGGTTCAATCCCTAGTGTGACGTGCCGGCCCCGCCATCTGGGCACCCTAAGAGGGCGACTGAGAATGGGCTTGGTGGCATGCGTCTATAATCCCAGTGTTTGGGAGGCTGAAAACAGGAGGATCACTGAGTCTAATCTACACAGTGAGACCCTGTAGACCTTGTACTAAATACATTAAAAGAAAAAATAGAGTATGAGACCTAATGTCGCTTACATGCATTACTACTGGGAATGTGAAGTTACATAGCCTTTCTGAAAGGTAATTTGTCAGTAACACAGCTTTAAAATATACACCCATCATCACCAGCAGAGATCCCTGACTCCATGCCTTTTCCAATATATTATTAACACAACTCCACTTCTAAAAACGTTATAAGGAAAATTACTAAGAATACAAACATATATGTTCAAAGTTGTTCGCTAGAGCATTCTAGAAATTTACCTTAAAAAAGGAAACTAAATATTTATTAATGGGGGCCTCAGTAAACAAAGCTTCATGCTACCACAAATGACATAATCACCAGCTGTCCGATGGTTACTTAAAGGCTGATTTTCTGCTGTTACTGTGCCATAATAAGAACATTAAATAAAGCTGCTAAAATGTTAAATATTTAAATTGAAAGAAAATCCAGGTGGGTAGAACACATCGACAGTAACATTTTATTTTGAAATATATTGGCAGAAAAAAAAAATCTGAAAATATAAGAAAATATTCACAGTACGAGGATAGAAAGATTTACTTGCAAAGAAGTGTTGAGGTCATTTTAAAATTATATCACATGGAATTCATCGAGATCAAACGTGAAAGGGCTTTGAGAATTCTTAAGACACACTACACATATCTCCTGAAACTTCTCATAAATGTCCATAAAGACTGTCAAAAGTAGCCCACAGTATAACAAAGCAGAATATTTAGCCGCAAAGTGAGCTCTTACTGCAAGACTTTCCCAAGACTTTCAGATGGCTGTTTTCAGTGTGTCTCCGTCAGAGGACAATATCACACGCATCCTTTCCCAGGCACACTCAACCACACTCTCACAGATGAGGTCAGGCCTCATGTTCTGTAGCATACAATTTGGAAATGTCACCTTCCTTGCAGGGCAGTGTTTGTGGTGACGTGATCGCAAGCAACTGCGTATATAGGCCAGGCGTGATCAGAGTCATCCCCTCGGGTGAGACTTTCTGTCCCTCGGCGCTACTCGTATGTGGGACATGCTTTGCTTTGGTTGTCGTGATGGACATCTCCGTGCATTATAGAATTTTTAGAGGTATCCTTGGCTTCTACCCACTAGACGCCAGTAGCACCCACCTACCAGGTGACAACCCCAAATAAATATCTACACATTTCAACAGTGTAGCCAGTAGTGATTTTTTAAAAAACATTCTTTTGAGGCATTTTAATGGTATGCTTCAACTGAAGTCAGAATCCCCAGACCTAGCTAGTTCTCCAGTCTTCTTGAATATAAGCTGCTTTAACATCTTGTGAAATGTCTGTCTATTCTAGAAAACACAGAATGTCATCATGTTACTTTTCTAAAACACTATGTCAGAAAACAACCATCTGTTAAAATGCTACATGGCATATCATCATTATTTTATCTATGTAACATTTTGATGAATGCTTAATTGGAAAAATTAGCTCCAACTTTTAAAAACAAAAATCCTCTCTTTTTACATTAACTGCAATAAGTATATTGTTTTGGGGAAATCATTTATTAAGGACCTTGGCTTACTATTGCAGAGAGAGAGATAGAGACAGAGAGAGAGACAGAGAGAGACAGAGAGACAGAGACAGAGACAGAAACAGAGAGACAGGGACAGAGCAAAACAGAGACAGAGAGTCAAACCTAAAACATTTGATAAGGTAATATTTAGAGTTTTTCTCAGCACTAAAAATAAATGAACGTCAAGAAAGCTCATTCTTTATTTTTTATTCATGACATAAAACTTTACATGCATTAAACTTTCTTTCTGGCTTATGAAGTATCTTCAGCTGAAAAAAATGTTATATTCCTGACATTCAAAACATTATCTTCAAAAGAAACCAGAAATTATAACTTTCATTATACTTTGAAATCTCAATTTATAGCTGGTAAACTACGAGTGCATTTTTAAAGGAACAAAGCCAGCAGACTGGCATATACCTGTAATGCCAGCATCCTGGAACATGAAGCAAAGGGTCATAATAAATTCAAGCCTAGCCTGAGCAATTTAACAACTCAGGAAGTCCCTGGCTCAGAATGTTTTTTTTTAAAAAAAATTTAAAAATAGCTAGGGATATAGCTAAGTGATAAAGACCCTGGTTTCAATCCCTAGAGTTCAAATAAAAAGTAAAAGTCAAGTAACTGCACAACACAAGGAATGAGGAAGTAGATGTGACATTGGATGTTTAGGAGGTTTTCAATCATCAGCATATAGTATGTTAACATGAAGCTCAGAAATTTGTGAAAAAGAGATTCTAGAAAAAAAGCAAATTTCCAAAGAGAAACTAATCTCAGAGTTATGGCAGAAGTCATTCTTGAAAATATGGAGCATCACATTTCTCCCACTGCCCAAGGAGATCAGGCACACAGGGGACAGTTGCAGGGACCTGGTGAGCCCTGCCCTGCCCTGCCCTGCCCCCACCCCTCACCCTCACCTCTTGTCAGAGGTTGGCTGAGCTGCAGCCAGTTCTCCTGCCCTCATAGAAACCAGGTGATCTGAGGACAGCTGTCGGGTCCTTGTGAGCCTTGTCCCAACCCCTTATCCCACAATTATCAGAGATCAGGTGAGCTGTGATGACCTTTCCCACCATCACATTACTGTAGCTCTGCTGAGCTGCTTCTGCCAGTCCCATCTCTAGCCTGAGCTTAGGTAAGCCCTCCCCTCTACCCACCCACCATCAAAAGAGCCTTGCAGAGCTTTGGCCTGGCCTAGTCTTCATTGGATCCTTCTTAAGCAGTGGCTGGCTCACTCACCCCACAAGGTGGAAGCCACACCAAAACCCACAGAGCAAGAGTTTTGGTTAGCCTAACTCACACTCACACTCTTGTGGGAGCCATACTCACCCACAGCCCACATCACCTACCATCATTACAGAGTAAGGGTGAACATTGCAAGTTTCGAAAGGGTCAAAAGGAAGGAAAAAACAGCAATCTCAGACCTCCATCCCAGCCAAAACAAGTCTAGAAGACAAAGTTCTAGAAAAACTTGGAAGTCACACACCTCAAATTTCAGAAATGATAGCAAGTGAAGCAGAGAAAAAAACTCCATCAGGCTATGCAGGAAATCAGATCAGAAAAAGTCTCTCAGGTAAAAAAGAAAGAAATGGCAATCATGAAAGAACTGCTCAGTACATCTAAAGAAGGCAAAAATAAAAAATAGAGGGAAATAGGAAAATGATGGAAACATTGAATGAACAATACAGGACAGAACTAAAATGCATGAAACAGACTTAAACTAATATCCAGGACATTAAGAATTCCATTGAAGGGTGGCAAAACTGCTTTAACAAAACTGAAGATAGAATTTCAGGCCTTGAAAATAGCATTGCAGCTAGTGAACATAAAAGTAATGATCTCTTAAGAATTACGAGGATCCAGGAAATAATAATACAACAGCTTAAAGATGATACAAAGACATAAGACTAACAGGTTTTGATAAAACAGCTGGAGTCAATATAAATGACACAAAAACATTGTCTGCAGAAGTAGTAGCAGAAATTTTCCCAAGCCTAAGAAAACAATTTGTTATACACATAAGTGAGACAATAGAACTCTGATTATTAATAATCAAAATAAATCTACACTCAGGCAAAATAATCAAGATCCCAGAAATTCAGCAAAAGAAAGTATTAGAAACCATTAGAAGAAAGAAACATATCACCTGTGATGGAAAGCCCATCAGAATCACAGCAAATTTCTCAACAAATCATGATTTCTCATCAAATCATGGAGAGCTTAAAGTGAGATATTTCAGGCCCTAAAAGAAATGAACTTCAAATACAGATTGATATACCCTGTAAAACTATCTATCAAATTTAATGGAAAGTAAAGATACTTCTATGACAAACAATAATTGAGGAAATTCAGGACATCCAAAAGAACCCTACAAAGAGTACTGACATATTTTAGAAAAAAGACAAAAATGACCACAAGTTCAAGAACAACAGAAAAGAACTACCAAGCAGAGCAAACAATTAAACAGAGGGGGAAAAATAGTGATCCTACAATAGGAAAATAACATGACAAAGATAAGCCAAACATTTCAGCTGTAAGTGTCAATGTAAATGGCTTCAATTGACCAATTAAAAGAAGCAGACTGGCACAGTAGGTAACAAAAGAAAATCCAGCAATATGCTGCGTACAATAAACATATTTAACTCAAAAGGAAATTCATAGACTGAGGGTCAAAGATACAATATCTTCTTTATCCATTCTTCAGTTGGTGGGCATCTGAGTTTCTTCTAGGATTAACTATAACAAATTCTGCTACTATAAATATGGGTGCACATATTAAAGGAGAAATTTATAGTGGTGAAGTATTACATCAGGAAAATTGGATGAGACCAAATAAACAATCTTATGCTGTACTTCAAGCTCCAAGAAAAAGAAGAGCAACTGAAGTCCAAAACCCAAAGAAGGTAGAAAACTGTAAAAATCAGAGCAGGAATAAATGCAATGGAGACAAAGAAAACAATGCAAAAAATTAATGAATTAAAGAGTTGGTTCTTTGAAAGAATAAGCAAAATGATAAACCCCTAACCAACCTCATAAAAAAGGAAAGAAAAAACTAAAATTCATATAATAAGAAAGGAAAGGGCTGAAATCAATACAGAACCTATAGAAATTGAGAAGATAATCAAAACCTATTTCTTAAATCTTTACTCTCACAGGACTGAAAACACAGAAGAAATGGAAACATTCCTAGATACATATGAACTACCAAAGCTGAATCAAGAAAATATGAAAATTCTGAATTACCCAATGTAAGTGAAATTGAAAATGCAATAAAAACCTACCAACAAAGAAAAGCTCAGATCCCAATGAATTCAAACCTGAATTCTATAAGATATTTAGAGAAGAAATTTAATGCTCTTAAATTTAACTCTTCTGAAACTCTTCAATGAAATTGAAAGGGAAGCAATTCTACCAAACTCAATCCTGGAAGCATGTATTACTCTGATACCAAAACCAGAGAAAGACCCAACCAAAACAAAGAACTATAGGCCAACCTCACTAATGAAACTAAATGTAAAAATTCTCAATAAACTACTTGTAAACAGTGTGCAGCAAATCATCGAAAAAATTATACACATCATGACCAAGTGAGATCCACATCAGGAATGCAGGGATAGTTAAAATGTATACAAAAAAATAAATGTAATATGGCACCTCAACAGAGCCAAAGACAAAAATTATATGATCATTTCAAAAGAAGTGGAAAAAGCTTTTCAAAAAGTCCAATACTCATTCATGATAAAAACCCTACAGAAAATTGGAATAGATGGTCTTTACCTCAACTAGATAAAAACCTTCTATGATACACCAATAGGCAATATCATGCTAAATGGACAAGATATGAAAGTTTTCATTTTAAAATCAGGAACAAGACAAAGATGTCCACTGCCATCACTCCTATTCAATACAGTTCTGGAAATATTAGCCAAGGAAATTAGACAAGAGAGAAAAATAAAAAGAATAATGGGGCCAGCCAAATAGCTTAGTGGATTACAGCACCTACAAGCAGGTACAGGAGCCAGGGTTTCGATCTCGGGGCCTGTGGTCCTGGCCCCACCCCTGGGGTACACTGAGATGGCAATTGAGACTGGGCATGCTGGCGTGCACCTGTAATCTCAGCTCTTAAGAGGCTGTAAACAGGCAGATCACTAGGAGTCGATCTAGTAGTGAGACCCTGAACACCCTGTAGACCTTTTCCTAAAATACAAATAATAATAATAATAATAATAATAATAATAGGAATAATGATTGGAAAGAAGGAACTGAAATCATCATGATTATCAGATGACATGATACTTTACATAGAAGACCTCCAAAGCTCCACTAAGAGACTTATAGATTTAACAACCTAATGTTTGTAGCATAGCAGGATACAAAGTCAGTACTCAAATATCAATTGTATTTCTATACACAAACAATGAATGCACTACAAGAGAAATTATGGAAATCATGTCTTTCACAATATAACCCCCAAAAATGAATTACTTAGTAATCAATCTCAGAAAGGAAATAAATGATTTATACCATGAAAATGATAGTACTCTGAGAAAAGAGATGGAAGGAAATCTCAGAAAATGGAAAGGTATTGCTGCTCCTGGATAGGAAGAATAATTATTATGAAAATGACAGACTTTATAAAGTATTATACAAATTCAATGCAATCCTGATTGAAATACCATTAGTATAACCCCTAGATCTAGAGAAGACACACCACAAATTAATCTGGAATCAGAAGACCTAGAATACCAAAAGCAATTCAGGGCAACAAAGGAAAGGCAGGAGGCAAAACAATCCCTGATTTGAAATTATACTGCAAAGCTACTGACTGTGATAAAAATCAGCATGATACTGGTAAAAAAGTAGATCTGAGGATCAATGCAACTGGTTAAAGGATGTAGACACAAATACAAACACACTTAGCAACCTTATCTTTGACAAAGAAGCCAAACATTTTTACTGGAAGAAAGATACTCTCTTTAATAAATGGTGCTGAATAAACTAGCTTTCCATATGCTGAAGGCTAGAAATTAGACCCATGCCTATCACCATGAACAATGCTATATTAAAAATGGATCAAAAAAATTTAATTATTAAAACTGAAACACTAAATCTTCTGGAGAAGAACGGTCGAATTCTTAAAGACATAGGGATAAGTAAAGAGGTCATAAAAAACAAATTGCACAGGAAATATTTCAAAGAATCAACTGTTGGGTTCTCATCTTCTTTCAAAGTTTTTGGATGTCAAAGGAAATTATCTACAGAGTGAAAAAACCCACAAATTGAGAATAGTCAAGTTTCCCTCAGACAAAAGACTTCTATTAGAACATATGAAGAATTTTTAAAAATCAGACCTCCAAAATTGAAAGACCTAATCCAAAAACGGGCATCTGAGATAAATATATACTTCATAAATGATGAAATATAAGTGGCAAATAAATATATGAAAAACTGTTCAACATCATTGACCATTCAGTAGACACAAATTAAAACTATCCTGACATTGCATACTATGCCACAAAAAGTGGCTGTCATCAAGGAGTCAACCAATAACAAATGCTGGAGAGGCTGTGGTGAAAAAGGAGCCCTTCTCCACTGTTGGGAGAATTGCAGACTGATACAATCACTATGGAAAGCAGTGTGGATATTCCTCAAAATGCTAGACTTGGAGGTCCTACTCAAGTAAGATATTCCCCTTCTGGACATTTTTCCTAAAGAACTGAAATCATCATACTACAGTGATATATGTGCATCCGTGTTTATAGCAGTGCAATTTGTCATAGCTAAATTTTGGAAACAAACAAATGTCCATCAACAGAGAAATGGATAAAAAGATGTGGTATTTTTACACGATTAAGTATTACTCACCTATAAGAAAGATAAATTCCAGGCTTTTATAGGTAAATGAATGCAACTAGAGACTGTGATGGTAAGTGAAATTAATCAGACCCACATGTGCAAACATTGCATTGTCTCACTAACATGAGAAACTTAAAGACTAAGTAAATCTGAAAGGTACAATAGCCACTGTGAAAGGGACAGAATCTGTTCAATTGGAAAGAAAAACTGGGATGAAGAAAAGGATGAAAGAAAAGAGGGAAATCGATATATTCATATATATACATAGGATAGTTGGATAATTATACTGGTGATTTCTGCTGGGCTATCAAAAGGAGCTGTTAATGCTTAGATTTGTTTATTATGATGATTATTTATTATTTTTTAATTTCTTATAACTTTTGAACCAATTTTCTAGGATTATATCTGATAACCTAAACAAATAACTTAAAGATAACATTAAGAAATACAACAACCATTGTGGAATTCCCATTACTTCATTTAATGAAATTTGTATCCTTTCTATTATTTTTTACCATTTTGTGTTCATATATATATATATATATATATATATATATATATATATATTTCAGTCCTATGGTAATTTTTATTAGTATGTGCTTTCAGTACATAGTGACTACAGACGATATGGAGTTTTAGTACATGACATATATTCATTCTTTCCTAATTCCCTCCCCCTACCCTCTCATTCCCTCCAAATCTTGCCCCCCCACCTATTAGCAAAATCCCTCTTTCCATGATTTTTTCTTCACTCTCTTTCTTCTGATGTGGGAAAATGGTGGAAAGTTGTCAACAGTTTTTAAAAATCTTTCATAGTCTCAATGTTAATTATCACTGAATATATCACAAAAAAGAATATTAAGATAGCAAAGTCACTAACACAATTCAAAACTTCTAAACAAAACATTAGTGAATCATATTATAAATGAATCAAATGAATAAGTAGAAAGAATCAAATCTGGCAACATTAAGTGGAATTGTGTGCACCCATTCATTCATTGAATGAGTGCTTATTAAGTATTTATAGTGTAAATCATTCTCAGGAGTTGAGACACGTTAGCAGACAAAACAAAAATCTCTATTTCATAGAAATTGCTTTGGATCAGGGTAGTAAAACAATATAATTGGTGTGATAAATAAATACATTGCACAATAAGAGTCTGATGAGTGACCTAAAACTAGAAAAACTAGACCAGCATTACAGACTAGAGTAATAAGAATAGCAAGTGAAGAATAGATCTCCACTGACTGCTTAGCATTTGATCAAAAACATGAAAATGAGGGAGTTATTCTGAAGAATAATGTGGGGAACGGCATGCTAGGCAAAGGATGCAGCCAGAACAAAACATCAAAGACCAAGTTATACTTGGAAAGTTGAAAGCCCATAAAGGAAGTGGCTGCACTGAACAAAGAGTAAAGCAGGAAAGAAGCAAAGGGAAGTTGGGGAAGCAATAGATCCGGTTCCTCTGGCATTACATTATACAGGCTTTAGTTATCATTCTGAGTAAGGTAGAGAGACATCGCAGCAATGGCATACATGGCCACATTGTCAGTGAATACATCCAGTTGCTATGTCAAGGGGAGGTAGTAGGTTGTGGTGGGACACAGTGAGAGGAGAGAAAACAGGTTGTTGTGTGCTACAGACAAGTGGACAATGTAGACCAGAAGAGCAGAATAGCCTGAACTACACCACGAGACCTGGATTGTGTGCAGCACACATGTACTAATAAGAATAACTTTAAAATTAACAAATTAATTAAAAGATCTGGGGAACTAACAGTGTGAACACTCTGGGTTCAATTCCTATAAGAAAACTAAGATTAATTTTGTTTGGATAATAACACTAAGATATCTGCTTACACTCCATTGTTTATAAACTAGCTTTTAAAGAAAAGCATTATCTCATGAATTCATTTGAACCCTACCACCACCCAAGGGTATGACTTTCTCTGTTTGTCCCATGAGTAGAATATACACACAACACATAATTTTTGAATAACAACAAAAATAAAATATGTGAGAAGTTAGTTGGAGTGCAGATCAATGGTAGAATACTTACCTAACACACACAAGAACCTGTTTGATTCTCAGCATTACCAAAAATAAACAAACATGAACTACTAAAGGTCAAGTGTGGTGGCACATTCAGGTAATTCTAGCACTCTCAGAGGCTGATGCAGGAGGATCGCAAGTTCAAGCCCACACTGGGCAATTTAGCAAATTAGTGATGCCCTGTCTCAAAGTAATTAAAAAAAAAAAAAACAAAAAAGGCTAGGAAGATAACTCAGCACAAAGACCAAGGGTTTAGACCCCAGGCCCACAATAAATGAATAAATGAACAAAAGAATGACATCTAGTAGGACACATTTCAAACCATTTTTCTTCTCTATTTCGCTTTGAAAAGAACTCAAATGAAAGGAAATGAGAGTCCGGCTGCCATACAGTGGGTCAGCTGCCACGTGGTCAGGGCAGCAGTTCTACCATTAGAATATACAGAAAGGAAATTATAGTTCTTTAAACTTTTAATAAAAAATATGCTACTAGAATAGAATAGAAATCAGATACTGGAAGGGGGGGGAAATTATCAAATACAAAAACTGTTCAAGAGGCTGTGGAGAAACACTTTCCCACACTTGGTGAAAATGTAACTTAATAATCCATTGTTGAAAACAGTACAGAAACTCTCCCCAAAACTAAAATTAGAATTATCAGATGATCTAGCTGTCCCACTATTGTTTACCAAACAAAATGAAATGTTGAGAGATGCACACACTATCTAGTGCTTTGCACCACCATTCACACCACCAATGTATGAAGTCAAAAATTTAATAGAGGAATAGGAAGTCAAACACTGGTAGAGAAAATGTAATATAAATGTTATTCCAACTAATTAGAAAACTAGTTTTGAAAAAGGAGGAAATGTTGTCATTTGAACCAATATGGAAGAATTGGAGAACAATATATAACTGCATAAGTCAGATACAGAAAGACAAATATTATATGAGCTCTCTTAACAGAATGCAATAGGTTGAATCTATATTTTATATTCTCTTGCTATTTTTAAGGTACCTCTGGGAGTATGTCACGTTCACCAGCCCTATGTTATGGTGCTGATGCTCCTAAATAGATCACTTCTGTTGTTCATATTTTCAATAAAAATTTTAATATCCTGGATTTCTGTTTGGGAGCTTTTCATGGACTCTAATTATTTGCCAAACAAGTCATTTGTTCTTTGGTTCACTTTGTTTAGCTCAACCAGCTTTTTATTAATTTCTTCTGTAAACTCACTGACTTTTTTCTCTATTACATACCGTAACTGTTTGGTGTATCTTCCGTAAACTTGTTGAGCACCTTATTGATGGCTACTTTAATCTCTTTTATCATTTTGAATAATTCAGCTATGTGGCTTTTTTTCCTCATTGGTGTTCCATATATTAGCTGGGGAAAACTGAGGCGGGGGGTTTCTAGCCATTATGTTGTCTTATTTTTTCATGTTTCATGTGTGTGTATGTGTGTATGTGTGTGTGTGTGTGTGTGTGGTGTGTGTTGTGTGTGTGTGTGTGTGTTAAAATTTTCAGGTTGATTATATTGGAAAGACTTTGTTGTTAATATAGAAATCTCTTCAGTTAGTGTGTGCTTTCCAGCTGTTTTATTTCATTCATTGCTGAGACAAAATACCCAACACCCAAAGCTGAAGGAGAAAAGATGTATGTGGCTCACAATTTGTAGTTTTCAGTTTGTAGTTGGCTGCTCCAAGGCAGGGGGCACAACAAGGGGCATCACAGAGGAGAAACGGCTCATGGCAGGTGGAAGGCAGCAAGCAGCAAGCTATAAGCACTAAGCAACAGCAGTCCTCTTTCTGTCTCTGATATACCTCTGGTTGGGAGGCCTCACATACTTAACCCTAGCATCTCACCATGAACCAATCTGAGCATCACAACCTTGACCACAGCATCACACATCTTATACCCAGCCACTTTCAAAAAGCCTCACCTGTGACCACATGAGGCTTTGGGGACCATCCAGACACAAGCATAACACCAGGGATGTACTCTGCATATGGCCAACTATCTGCCTTTACTTCCATCTCAAGACCCATTAATTTGGGAGAAGAAGAGGCAGTCTAATTGACACTGCTCCTAGTTGTCATGGGTTGGACCACAGCATCATTAATGACAATAAAAAACTGCCAAGATATTGGCAGACAGAGAAAATAAATTAATAGCAACAACTATACCTGGAAGTACCAAGAAAATGACCAACAATAATAGAGTCAGTGACAAACTTGATATTGATTTACTGTAAGAAACAATAGTGTATTCTATTTATCTTTGGAAAAAGGATCTATAATTATAATATCAACACAAGGAAAAACCAAATGTTTATATACTTTAAATACCTGCTAAATTCAGCAAATGTGTCTTCATTAACAATAGAAAAGAACTCAACAATCACACTGTGGAGTTAAATAAATATTTAAAAATTATTGAAGCTTAATAATTGTGCTATTAATGATTGATGGGAAAGGGAATGGGAATATAAAAGAAAATTTGAAAAAGAAATAGAGGATAAGGACAGAAAAGTGAAATAAAAGCTGTTATTAAAAAGTCAAAGAAAATTAATAGAATTAGACAAAAGTAAGCAAAAAGGACAAACTAGAAAAAGAAGCAGAACAAATAAGAAAAAAAGAGAATTAAAAAAAAAATAGGAAAATGGTGGGGAAAATCCCAAACTGTAAAAAACCAATAGGTTAAAAAAAAAGAAAAAAAGAAGATGAAGAAGAAACAAGTACAGAAACTTAATGTGTTTTTGAATGAGTGGTTTCTTTTCAGGGTCTACAAACTTGAAATCCCACAGACCTGGGAACAGAATAGTGAAGAACTGCTAAGAAATATCTTGTATCCACACTCAGGCCTTTTTGTGTGATGCTGGATTCTTCCCTGTCTTTGCCAGTGGCCAGTGGTGGTGGTCAGTCAATAGTGTCTACCCTGTGGCTGTGATGACTTTGGCAACTTCCACTTTCTGTATCCCTCTGCAAATCCCAAATCATAGTTTTCTGTGCCTGGATTTATGACCTGAATGTTTTTGAGTGTTTCCCATGCTCCAGAGACTCCACTGTCCACATAATACTTGCTGTGGCAAATGCCCCAGCTGAGCTATATCCTTATTCTTAGTTGGTAAGCGGGGAGACCAAACAGACCATGGAGCCTTGCGCTGCTTAGGCAGTAGGGGGAGGGGCAAGCATCCTGCTGGTCTGGCTGAAATAGCTCCCTCTGGAAGCCACACATGCCTGGCCTGCCCCTCACCACAGAGAGAAGAGTCTCCACATTTTTCTCAGCCTACACTTAAGTGTCTATGTCCAGATGTTCTTTCCACAACTGTAACAACCTTCTCCAAATCACCATGGCAGGGTGTCACCAAAAATACTGGAGGATAGCTAATATTCCATTGCTCTGTGGCTCTGCTCCAATTAACCCCCAATTAACCTTCTCAAATACGGCAGGTACTCAACCGGATTTCTTCTCCAAATCTAATCTGTCGTGTGGAATGAGTCACTTTCAAAATATGATGTTATGCTCTTTTTGCAGTTTGTAATAGCTGTGGGCTTCTTGTGGTGCCAGAGCTACTGGATCAGTCTACTGTCTGTGTTTGGAGCTCCCATCCTTCTCCAAGCTCGCCTTGCACCTCCAGAGACAGGACTCCCAGCTCAGGAGCCAGACTGAGTTTCTTGGCTGCCTTGTTCCTGTCTTAGCCACTGCTCTGTCTGTGCAGCTTCTCTGTAGTTTCTAAGCTTCCTGTCCACTCCCTCCCCATCCTTAGAGATCCACCTATTTCCTTTTTCCCACCAAGCCATTGTCCTTTTGTATAGCTTGATGCCAAGTCTAAAAGAGGTTGAACTTTACTGTCATTCTCTATTCTGCCATTTTGGTCTGAGATGGTGATTGTTGTGCAGATATTTTATAGGGCAGCAATCTGAGGAACGGACTTATTTTTATCACAAGATCTCACTGTTACTTCCTTTCCATTATCTTTTCATCCACCAATACATAGGCCTCAAGAAATACGAAGACAGAGGAAGAGAGAAAGCAGGAGGAAGGAAATCGGAAAACAAAGAAGCCAACATCATCCTTTGGATGACTTAGTGGAATTGTAGGAATACCTGAAAGTCAAATTCAGCAAATTAAGGACAGTTCAACAACTAAAAATCTGTCAATATAATTAGGATAACATTTTTATTTTGACATAATTAATAAAATAATAAATCAAAAATTGTATAATCATGTTTATAGCTTCCATAATACTTGGCTAAAATTGAAGTTGTTCTAAAGAGATATATGGGGCTGGCAAGATAGCTTTGTGGTCTAAAGCGCCTTCTTAGGCAAGCTTAGGCAGCCACAGAGGACCATGGTTCAATCCCCAGCACCACATGCCAAGCCAGCCCTGATCTCAGGGCAGGCTGAGCCAGCCAAAATAAAATTAAAATTAAAAAAATTTAGAAAGATATATCATCTAGTAGCCAACGTCAAACTTAAGAGTGAAATAATGAAGACATTCTCATTGAAACCAGAAAAATGAAATGCCTACCAGCACCAACACAGCTGTCTTTTTTGTAAAACTTCCAGTGAAAACAATAGAAATGGCCCTTCATAGAGTTAAAATAAAATAATGAAACATATTAGAATATGGAAGACAAAGGTGATTATTTGAAAATTATATGATTACATGCTTCAAAATCTTCAGATAAGTTAATTCCAAATTCCTTATGAATAAGAAAGTGAGATGGCCAGCTGCAAAGTAAATATAAATTAATGTGCTTATTATATAAAACACAGCAGTTTGAACTATAAATATTCATTTTTGCTTGTTTGTTTTTGAGATAGGGTCTTTCTATGCAGTTTAGGATGGTCTTGAACTCACTTTTTAGCCCAGCCTGGACTCAAACTTGTAGTGCTTCTCCTCTCTCAGCCTCCCAAGTTACAGAAGTGCACCACCACACCTGACTCCATTTCTAGTAAAAGCAAAAATATAAAGTACCTAGAAATAATAGTTAATATAAGTGTCAATTACAGTGCATGTAATCTCAGCCAAAAAAATATATATCTATATAATAACATTAACCTCAGTCACACAAGACATTGAATCTAGCGACCCACATTACTCCTTTCCTCAGCAGCTTTGTAAGGGCCATAATTCTACTTGCTTTTGGACTGTAACATTCGGCATATCCAGAAAGGAGGGGGTCGTATTTCTGATCAGGCTGGGAGTAGTCTGCCTGACTACAAATTCTTTCCAAAACAGAAAATGCATCATCCTGGCAATAAGCATTCATTTCAGAACCTTAATGATGCCTACTTGATCTCTTCATATTTATTGCTTACTTATTACTCTGGATAGGCCCATAAAAGGAAGTCTCTAAGCTTATTAAAAGAGGAAGTTTCCATTTTGATGCAATAAATTCTACACAATAAGAGATCATATGTGTGAGAATATGCTATGGGGAGTAGCTAAGCTTCTCAGCTACATTTACCTCTAAGAATTGAGATTGAGGCCTGTGAAAATACTGAGTTCATAAGAATAGTTTTCTAAAATATCTTCCCCTTGAAGAATGTGTTGTGCATCTAAGAATTCTTTGGGTATACATGAGACAAAGGGAAAGTAAGTAGAAGTGTGCAATCACTGGGAAAGTTGATCGGAAGCTGGAATTCTAGGTCAGCCTAGCTGTGGATCATCATGATGCCTTACTGTAAGTGCCTTTATCGTGCTGTGTAATTGGCAAAGCATCTCACTTATGACATCAGTCATGTGAAGTTACACGAAGGCAGGGCAGGTGCTACTGTGGCCATTTGCTGCAGAAATGAAACATCTGTCCTTCCACAGACTAAAAGGCTTGTCTGACAGGCTGGGCTAAAAGCCCTATCTGCGGGGCAGAGCTCAGGGTTGAGCTCAGGTCTCATACCACGCCCTCTCCTGGCTACCACACAACTAAATAAATCTGGACCAACCAGTTAATTTTTCCAGAGACTGTTTCCTCATCTCTACACCCCACAGTCATGAAAGTCCATCTGTGTCTAAATTTTTCTGTTTCATAAATTTTAAAAACAGATTTAAAATAAATGATGTAAATTATGAAGAGAGGTTTACAAATTATATCTAGTGGTGGAAGACTTTATTGGGTTTGTAAAACCTCGCTGGCATCAGTTTCTCCAGTTTCAACAGCAATAATCTAGTCCAAGCCGCTGAATTTTGTATATGCTCTACTAAAACCTAACTGACCTTACAGTAAGATGAACCGTGGTGAAGCCAGGAGCAGTCACCACAGCGCGGATGTTCGCAAGTGCTTTTCCGCCTGTTTCTTCATTCCACATCTCGTTTCCTCAGCGTGGCCTGCAAGTTCCTCACTGACCTGGTCCAATCCTATTTATCTAAACTTACCTCCCAGATTCCACTGTCTTCTCATATTAGTCAAGTATTCTTGCTGATCAAAGATCTGAGTTCAGCAAGGTGACACTGGCTGGATGCGGCGGTGGGACAGTGAGCCCAACCCCAGAGATTGGCCCTCTCCCCAGTGCAGTAGTTCCACAAAGCCAGCCAGTTGTTTAGTGTAAAAATAAATGGTGTCAAAGGTACAAAGCTCGATGATGAATTTCTGGACATAGAAGGGAAAATAGATGTTATCAATTAAGCAGTTGAAGAAATTCTTTCAAAAGCCATTGAATACCTCCTGCCAAATCCAGCATACAAAGCTAAACTAGGAATGCTGAGCACTGTGTGGAAGATCCGAGGGCAGGTGGAGACCACGCGTCTCTACGACTTCGAGCCAGAAAACCAAGGAGAATTGGGATTTAAAGAAGAGGACTTCATTACATTAACCAACCAAATAGGTGAAAACTGGTATGAAGGAATTATACATGGAGAATACGGATTCTTCCCCATCGATTACATGGAAGTGATTGTGCCTTTGCCTCAGGAATTGTGAAACTCAAACTTCAGACTCACTTTCTTGACTGAATGAGTTCTCACTGATGTTCTCGCCATGTGGTGTGGTGTTCTGTGGCCTCTGCATGCTCTTAGCAGCTTAATGACTTTTTAAAAATTAATTTTATTGAGAAACAAATAGCAATGAGACAGTTTCAAAACCAATTGGTAGGACAGTTTCAATAATTAATTCATTGCATATTGTTGTCTTAGTGGTTATTCATAGTACAAGATACAGACATGATATCCTGTCCACAAACACTATTAAAACAAATCTTTCTATTCATTGAATTAGGAGAATGTAGCTGTATATCTATCCTAACTATTTTGAATATACAGATACAAAATGGTTGTTCATTTGTATCCCCTTTTTTATTTAGATCTTAATAACTTTTACATGTGTGTTCTCTTTCTAATGTATTTTTTATCAGTTTAATTTGTATAAATGACTTTTTCTTGTTACATGAAAATAGTTTCCTTTGCTTATTGTTCAAATAAGTCATTGCTTAAATGTATTTGCTTCTGGTTTCTAAAAAATAAATTATACATGTTGCAGATACATCAGCAAATTGCCTTTCTACTGTTCAGCTACAATGGAATGCAATATTCAAAACTAAGAAATGCTAAATATTTTGTTTCTTGAAAAAATAAAAGATCTGAGTTCAATTGTACATTTGTGTCTTTGGGTCACATTGGTGTCTTACTGATGTAGAGCTCTTCATTTATATTTTTATAATATTGTGGTTATTTCAATGTTGTGTCTACTTGAGGACTCTGCTCCCTGTTATCACTTCAAACAAAACCACTTCCAAAGGGGCAACTGAAATAGTGCAGTGGACTAAGTGCCTGGGCAAGCATAGGGACCACGGTTTGATCCCCGGCACCACATGCTGCACCAGCCCTGCCACCAGGGTGGCCTGACTTGGCCACACACACACACACACACACACACACACAATAAATACTACTACCAACATTGTGGCCATCTTCTCCTCTAAACATACCTCACAATGCAGAGAAACTCATCATCTTTTCCTGCATATCATAATTATATTCACTATAAACTGAATTTTGTAAAAAATTTATGATCACTGAAAATTATGGAGAACCAGTTGTGTTCAAAGTAGAGAAACATCTGGTTCTTTTTGTTCAATACATTACAAAATTATTATCAATCTTTGAACTCTCAATAAGACATACAGCATGTTATAAACTAACTTTAAATTATTTATAGGAATCCTACTATTGTATATAGCTTCAGGTGAACTACTGTGGCTTTCATTGAGAAATATTTCCTCCTTCACAATGCTTAAAGGAAAGCCAACCAAGTTTATTAATGAGATTTCTCATGTATATACATAACTATTTTAATATAAAATCTCATTTTAGTATAAAATTATAAGTATAAGAAATATTAAAGCAATGTGAAATTTACACATAAGAGTTTTTAAAAAAGATTTTAAAATTCTTTAATATAGCTATATTATGGGAAAGATGTAATATCCAAAACATTCTAATAGGTGAAGCATGAAATACACCTTAAGGTTCTTGGCAAAACTTAACTTTATACTTTCCTCAGGCTTAAATCTTGAGAAACTTACTTAGAAAGAGAGTCAGTTGAATTTAATGAACACTCTTGCCTGAATAATTTTTTTGCTGAGTTTTGTAATCAAAGTCCCTTTCCTTTTAATTTTTTAATGAGGAAGAAAATGTTTATACATCGTGCGGCACAAACTAAGGCTATGAATCTATTTAGATGGTCATTCACTGTTAAAACGATAAAGGTAATAGTTCTGTTGATGCATAATAGTTGAGGAGAAGAAATTTGATCAAAAAACACTGGATTTGTGCTTGCAAGATCCAAGTTCCAAGAAAGATCCTAACCAAAAAGAATCTGTACAAAAATATGTGTACATCTCTTTAATGAATCAACTTTTCCGTCTGCAACATGCATCCCAGTAGACCTTTCTATATCACCTGACAGAACAGAAGGCAAGGTGTGTTCCATATAGTAAGTATTTGCTATACTGCAAAGAACTAAATAATTTTCATTTCTTATTTACTTATAATTATTAAAATGCATTTGTCAGAGAAAATAAGAAATATAAAATTGATCTTTGAAAAGAAATTTCTAGTCATGGGTAATTCTACCACACCCAGGAATGATGTTTACTATTTCAGTGTACACTTCAGTTTTTCACACACGCACACACACACACACACACACACACATATGAATGTATATTGTATATTTGCACATATACAAATAAATACTTTAAATTTTGAATCATGATACACTTACTGCTTTATGAACTTTTTTCCTATAGCAGCATATTATACATATTTAAATCACCATTAGGTATAAGTAACAATGAGGTTACACACACACACACACACACACACACACACACACACACATCTTCTGCAATAAAAGCCATCATTTAGAGGCTCAGGTAAATAAAACCAAGAGTAAAAGTGTGTAGTGTGGAGCAACTTGACAATGAAAATCTCTCTGGAAACCCCTCACTGTATGACACAGAGATTAGGCTCTTCTCTCTTTTCCATTGGGAACTGTTTTTTCACAGGCAAAGGCTGCTAAGATCCCAGTCTTCACCTCTGAATCAGGCGGGAGAGGGAAAGGGTAAGTGGTGCTGTGGGAATCCTTCCTGGATCAAGTCATCAGGGAGGAGTTCCGTGCTCCTCTGCTGCTGAAACTACTTTACTGATGCTGCACAGAGGCCTGTTCACTTGTAAATGTCCTCGGCCAGGAACTAGTTCACCCAGGGATGGCTTCTAACTGGTGATTGGCAATGCAGGGACACGAAACAGTGCAGCCCATTTCCTTGGCTGCATTACAGTTCAAAGGATGCCCTCACTTCTTCCTTTCTGGTGTGCTTACAGAGAGCTATACTACTAAGACAACTTTCTCCCAATTTCCTTAACTTTTCACTTAAGCCTGTTTGCAGAAACTTCATGATACCTCCCCTTCCAGCAAAGATAAGAGCAGAAAGAAGCTTATTTACAAAAAAAAAAAAAAAAAGGAAAAGAAAGATTTATGACTGGTATTGCAAGTAAAAGATTGAAGTCCAGAGGTACTTTTTAAAAAATTCACTGGTGTGTAGCACTTTGCAAGTTTCTTAAGATTTTGCCTGTTATTTGAGCCATATGATTGCCTGATGAGTTGTCATTTATGATTTCCTTTTGATAACTTCAGTACCCAAGAAAATAAGATAGTGCAATTTACGGAGAGATAGTTGTGCTGAGAGATATTTCTCTAGCTCATGGACTTCCTTAAATTTTTAAAAATTTATCAGATATTATGGAGGAATTAAATTATTAGTCTGTGAATTATTTAGGGTTAAGTATCTTGCTTTCAACACAAGGCATGCTGTGCAGTGGAAGACGGGTCAGGAATAAGGGTAATTTGAGCAATGTCCTTTCCTCCCAAGTTTCGTACTCCACACATTGGCCCACCCATCTGTCTGCTTTCATTGTGCCCTGTCTTATTTCACACCTTCTGGTCAGATTCCACTTTTCAAACAGCCCCAACCCTCCAAATTGCACCTACAAGTCTTATTTTTCTCTACCTCAAATACATCTTTATACCCCTCATGCTTAGAAAATTCCTATTTACCTTTCAAGGTATGCTTCAAGCATTCTTTGCAGTAATCCCAGATTCTCAATATTTTTTTCCAAATTTTCAAAAAAATATCTTATTTGTTCATTTATTTATTTGATACAGGGTCTCACTACACAACTCAGCCTTGCAATACCTCCCTGTCTCTGTCTTCTCATCAGTGGGATTACAGGTGTGCACCACCATGGCCTGATTTCTGTGGCTGGCACAGCACACCTGGGTTCCAGGGCCAGCATGGTATATGGTACAAGAGATTGAACCCATGTCCTTGCACTTGCCAGGCAGGCTCTTAGACCACTGAGCTATCTCTCCAGCCCAGATTCTCAATATTTGCCTGATCTCTTAATTTACCACTTTGCCCCTCTCTTATCTATCCTTCTATAATGGCTCTAGAAACATAGCCATATAATTACTTGTGAGCCTAACTTTGCTACAGACTATGAGGGCAGAACTGCACCTAATTGTGTGTGTATACATTCTGAGTTCTCAGAGAGTTGCTCTGTAGGTAGTAGGCCCTCAATGACTGCTTCCGTGGCACAGGAATGAATAGGGATTGGGCAAGGTCAAAAGTCACAGAACAATCGTATACAAGTAGTTCAAAAAATTGAACTGAATTTGAAAGGCAAGTGGGAATGTTAGCATGCCATATGTTATCTCATATTTAATTTCTTTGGTTTTAATAGTGTGGAACTTTCAAATTACATTTACAGTGCATCTACACTTCATAAAATAGAAGACAACAGTGACATGGAATGCGCAAGTCAGAAAACAGCAGAAAGTTCTTCTGTTCACAAGATTTACAAGCTTCATTCCTTACAACTATTATTGAGAAAATAGCAGTGACTCATTCACTAGACATCAACTCACATAAAAGAATCAATTTTTTCAAAACTGTCACTTCTGTTATTTACGATAAAAATCAAAAAATAAATTAGACAAATACAGTGTTCAAAATCGACATCAGTAAGAAAAATACTGGTAGCACAATGGGACAAAAGAGAGAGCCTTGAGGTAAACTCACGCCTACAGTCCATTCATCCCAGCAAAGATGCTAGGAGGCACACTGGGGACAGGACAGCCTTTCAATAGTCTGTACTGTGAAAATTGAATATCTTCAGGTAAAAGTATGAAGCTAGACCCCTATAGCTCACCAATAAAAAAATTAACTCGGAACTTGTGAGACCTCAAACCATGACACTAGAGTACCTGATGACCCCATAAGAGAAATGCTTCTGGATCCTGCAGTGATCCAGGAAATTTTTGGACAAAACCCCAAAAGTACAAGAAACAAAAGCTAAGATAGAACAATGGCATGATGTAAAACTGAAAAGCCACTGCACAAGATACAATACAGTGAAGGGACAAGCTATAGGATGGGAGAAGACATTCTCAGACTATATATCTGATAGGTGGTTACTATCCAGAATACACAAGTTGCTCCAAAAGCTCAGCAGCAATAACACAAAACAATTTAGAAGAAAATAATACATATAAGTAGATATTTCTCAAAAGAAGACACGATAGCAGCCAACAAGTATATAAAATATGCTCAAAATTAACAATTGGGAAAACTGAAATCAAAGCTACAGTGAAGTCGTACCTCACTCCTGTAAGAATGACCTTGTCAGATACAAAAGCTACATTTCTTGTTATATAGGTCTTATCTTGGTCTTATGCATCCAGTAGAAAAGTATAAAAAC
>NW_004524657.1:13159548-13161122 GCF_000260255.1 Octodon degus
GACAACATAGATGTAACTGGAGAATTTATCTTAATTTAAATAAATCAGGCGGGGCCTACAAGATAGCTCAGTGGACTAAAGCACCTACTTAGACAAGAGCAGGGACCACGGTTCGATCCCCTGCACCACATGCCATGCCAGCCCCAATCCTAGTGCAGGCTGAGCCAGCCACGGAGTCCAGGCATAGTAGTGGTGCACACCTAGAATCCCAGGGCTGGGAAGGCTGAAAGCAGGAGGCTCACTACAAGTCTGAGCTGCATAGTGAAACCTATAGCAACCAAATACATTTTTGAAAAAAAGCACAAATTGATAATGCTGTATGATCTTACTTATATGGAGTAAGATCTAAAACAAATAATTTCACAGAAGTTGAAAGTAGAAAAAAAAAAGGGGGGTAGGGGAGATGGCTCAGTGAAATAAGTGCTTCCCTTGCAAGCACAAGGGCCTGAGTTCAATCCTCAGTTCTGCCAAAAAAGAAAGAGAAAAAGAAAGTAGAGTAAAAGTTCCTGGAAGCTAGGGGGAGTTGGGAAGAAGGGAACTTGGAGAAAGTTAGGTTGTTCTAGTCATCGGGCACAGAGCATCCATCGCCCATCATGCAGAGAAGGGGTGGATTTGGGGTCATGACTTTCAGAGAGTTTGGTCTGTGCTCAGTTGACCCCGAGGCAGAATGGCCAGCAGAAGAGAGTGGCAACAGGACGTGACAGGGGAAAACTGCCTCCTCCTTGTGGCCAAGAATCACAGAAAGGAGAGAAATGGGGGACAAGAATGCACGCTCCCAGGTTCCTCCCCAGTTAGCCATCTTCAGTCAGGCCCCAGCTCTCAGCGGCACATCCAGCCATGAACTCATCACTGGAGTGATGCAATGATTACCTAACACCCCGGGGATCCATTCCCAAAGCCCCGCCTCTCAACACCAGAGATTTTGGGAAACGTTAAAGATCTAACCCATAAAATTGGGGGTTTCTGAGTTAAAGTTAAATTTGAGCAAGAAGTTATCTTGTTTTATTCTGCAATGGGGTAATTACAGATAGCAAGAATGTAGTCTGTATTTCAAAAAATCTGAAAAGACTCTGAATATTTTTACCACAAAGACATATTTGAGGGGATAGAGATGCTAATCCCTACCTAAATATCATACAGTGTATATTTCTGTCAAAATATTGCATGGTACTCCATAAATATGTACAAATTGTATGTGTTAATAAATGATAGACAGACAGATACATAATAGTAAAAAGAAAGTAAATAAAAGTCAAATGAAATTTATTAGAAGAGAGTTATAGTGTTTTTCTCTTGGATTCAAGGCAAAAAGAAGCCAGCCATGGTGGCACACACCTAAAATCTAAGCACTTACAAGCTGAGGTAAGAGGATTGCTATGATTTTGAGGCCAGCGTAGGCCACATAGTGAGTTCAAGGTCAGTCTGAACTATACAGCAAGACCCTTTCTCAAAAAGTTAACAAAAAAAATCAAGGCAAAACACCCTACCAAGGGCCAGGGTGATGGCTCCGTGGCTTAAGTGCCTGCCTGGTAAACACAAGGTCCTGAGTTTGATCCCTAGTACAAACAAAAGAA
>NW_004524657.1:13161627-13171109 GCF_000260255.1 Octodon degus
ATCATGCCTGCATCTCGTACTCTGAATAACTACTACGAAGACAATATACCATGTATTAATTATTGTAACTGTCCTACTAACCTGTTTTGAAACTGTCTCACTGCTATTTCTTTCTCATTAAAATTAATCTAAAAAAAGTGTTGCTTAGATAACATTTTCTTTTAATTAGCAGTTAAGTTATTAATTATTCATAATGAGAACCTGAAATTTAAGTAAAAGATTCATTTACCACTATAAAATAATGGTTCCTAAGTAACATTTAATTTGAAGTTCTAAAATTACATTTCATATAGCAGGGATATATTCAATAATTAAAGAAATATTTAAAAGCAATTGTTTTACTCTATTTTCTGGAACATCACACTGGCTCCTTTCTACAACCTCTTTTGATTTTCCTCTTTTTTATCATTTTTTCCATGTGCACTTAAGGGTACCACACCCTGTACGTGACTTCAGAGAAAATATATTTTATAAACAATATTGTATAATATTAAAGACTTGACAAAGCTATTGATCTTAGGAGTTATACCAGTCCATACTTACTACACAAACAGATTTAATGCAATGTACAAATGCATAAGAATGTATAAGATCAGCTGATGTTATCATTCGTATCTAGCTGTCCCCAAAAGCCTCAGGCAGCCATGGGGTGGGGCCTTCTAAAGTTTGAGACTAACTCATGATCCACTGGGATTATGGGTCTTAGTACTGCTGGGATTATAGGTGTGAGTACTACACCCAGCCTTAGGGAAGAGAGCCTGAATGCAATTTAAGAGACAGATCTCCTCTCTGTTGCCATTGTTGCCACTACTCTTCCATTTGCTCTCTGCTCTTTGCTGCCACCAAAAAAGGTTACCCTCTGCCATGTGCCAGTCTGCCTTGGAATGAGCTGAGTATGGACTGAAAGCTTCAGTATATGTGACCTAAACAAACCTTTCCTTCCTTCATTTTGGGTGTCGGATATTTGTCCCAGCAAAGAGAAAAGAGTAACTGAGACAGCTGTCAATAACTGCCCAAAGAAGGGCATCTACACACTGGAGATCCGAAGGGTCCAGCTGAAATCCTTCTTCCTTTCCCCTTTATACCATTCAGGCCATAGGACTTTACAGTGGGTCTTCTGTCTTCAGTAAATCCCCTCAGCCACACTAAGAACTATGCTGATTCAATTTACTAGGGCTTTTCTTACACAAGTTAACAGAATCAGTTGCCTATCACATGAATGGTACAAGAAGGTATTACAAAATACGTACCTATAACTTCTCTGTCTGGCTATTGTCAGCACGACCTAGTTACTTAATCTATGCCCCACCCCCCGAATCTGAGAATTTGGGTGTGAGTCCACCTTAGATGCTATGGCTGCTCTGCTAAAATTTAGTGACTCATGAAAACTGAGGGTCAGTGAGAAATCATGTATTATTCTATTGTGTGTGTAAAATACACCTGATCTTTAAGACATTACTCTAAAATAACCCACAGTTGTGTTTGTCAAAATAATCTTAGCCATTTGCATTTCAAATTCATTAGTCTTGTCAAGTTTACCTTCTGAGCTTCGTGGAAACACTGAAGAGCCGCCTTACACATCTGCACTACCTTGACACTTATAGTAGTCAGGTCACCTGCATAGTGTCATGTGACTCTCCTCATTTGCTCTCCAGATATTCTCTGCATTCCTTTCTGCCTTGCTCTGAACCCACAAGGTTGACCTTGCCTTCTGGATCCAAGTTGGATTTGACAATTAGAGGCCACAGTAGAAGATGAAGGTCTGGAAGAAAGGAGAGATGTGGATTCAGTCCCTTAGATCCCTCCCTTCCGGGAGCAGGTTAGCAGCAACTGTATTCTTTAACCTAAATTCTTAGCTCTTCTCTGGTCCTGTCACCACCAACTACAGCTGTCTCTGGATTCTGGTAACCACTTCTGCCTTCACTTTTCCTGTGGTAGAATCCTAAGTCACACAAGTAATAAGGTAGACAGAATACTACCTTCAACAGTATTCTTCCCTAGTTCCTTTCCATTAGACTTGTGCTAGCCCTTCACATAATATCACTATTTTAGGAGAAAAATCTTTTGAGAGGAAACTATATTTCTCTAACATAGAAGACTATGAATTTCATCTCTTTAGTGCCCATTAAATATCACAGCCTATAGTAACAAGCATTTATTAGGCAATCAACAAATGGCTCTTGATTTCAAATGTGAATTATAACCAAAGTAATTTCTGTAAGTGATTATTTTATGACTCCAATTCCCTCGGTAATTTTGGGAGAAAAAAATAAAGTAAAATAAAACATTTAGACAAAAATATTCCTATCAATCAAACAGAAAAGAATGCATAATAGTTTAAAAGCTAAAAGGCTTTTGAAATTTCGAGGACCACCTTTTAGTAATTGGTAATGAAATTGAATAAGGCAGCTGTGTGGAAAAGGGATTATAATTTTCAATCAAATACAAATCTAATGATTGCTTATATTTACTAATAAACAGAATTTCATCTTTACCTAAAATATAAATTCACTCAATAAGTGTTTTTAAGAAAATGTCTTTAGAAGTTGATGAATAAGTTTAAGACATATTTTCTACCTCATGAATTTACATGATCTTTTCAAAAATATAGATGGTCATCTTATAATATTTAAGCTAAATTGGAAGGAAAAGTAATACATAAATATTGCAAATAATATAATCCCGTAGCAGATTCAACTAAACATTGAATTATTTTTCCTATTTATCATTCTTACTAGCTAAGTTATAAAAACTTATTTGCAGAACTTAAAGATAGAAAATTTATTGAAATTGAATCTAGCAGAAATTTATTTAGCTTTTCATTATGTAAATCAAAGAAGCAGAGCACCCACAGCTTTGACAAATGAAGATTAAGTAGCCTGTATGTGTTGCTCAGTTGCTTCTCTTTCATAAGCAGCAGACCTACAGGAAATGAAAGGGCCCATTCCAGTTTGCAAAACAAACCCTTTTCAAGTCAGAAAAAGCTGATCTGCCTGACCAGAGCCTTGCCCCACTGAGCAAGACTGAAAGAGGAGTTAGCAAAGCCTAGATTATCAGAGAAAGCTAACCTGTCTCTGGCTTCTGTTACCCACTTCTGAGGAATTTCAGAGCCAGATCTCAGTGGGATCAGAAGATATACTCAACCTGTGAAGGAAAATACTCCAGCCAAGATTAACATATAAGAAAAGTGAAAAGGTATTTGCTCTCCTTGATCCACCGGAAAACAGGATGATCTAGTTTGTCCAAGATAATGGAGCTGTTAAAGAAACATAGAGAACAAAAATCTTTAGCATAATTAACATTTTTTATTTTAGAGGTGAAAGGATTTGTCCTATAAACTGGAACCTAATTCATAATACAAGAAATGAGCAAAAATATTTAACATAAAATCAGAAAAATTCTCAAAATCCAATAATATAAATTTTAAAGACAATTATAATACTGAAATTTTTAAATATTAATGTATGGAAATATTCCAAATTTCAAGTGGGAAAAGCACTCATGATATTAGAAATTTTTCTTAAAATTTTAACTACAGTGCATAGTTCATTTTTTCCTCAACTAGTAAAAAGTCAAGTTTTAAGTAGTTTCCTCTTGGAATATGTTTGTCTTAAGAGAGACAATAAAACTGTTTTAAGGGACACTTTAAAATAAGATTTATTTTTGATAAATTACACTTTTAAAATTGAAATTATAGAAAAATATGAAGAGAAAATTGCAAAACAACCAAAATATTACTGTTTACATTTTGGTAGTTATTAAACAGTTAAAAATTTCTGTCTTATTTACTATTTCATTATATGTATTTTCCTGTGACTTAGCTATATTATTATTTAGATGTTATAAATGACATCTTAATATGAGTGAACATCTTTCTGATTAAAATTCGGTCCTTATTTTGAAAAACTCTTTAGGACTAAGTGATAATCTTGAGAGAAGGAAAAATAACATTTTTAATACTTAATACCATGGTGATTAATGTTTTCAAATAAAGTGTTCCCTGTTTTGCATAAAAACACTATTTGCTCTGTGGTTTTAGATTTCAAAATTCTTAGAAAACCTAATGACATATACTCAGAAAACAGAACACACCTTATAAATTAAGAAAATTATAGGGTTTGTAGGACAATTAAAACAGTGATTTAAAATCATTTATGCTTGAAAATTGTTTGTAAATTATAAACTGGCTCTTCTTGACCCCAAAACCTTGCCTTAAATAAAGCTAAAGAGTCAAGGAAAGTTTTCCTCAAAACTGATGCAATAAGGTGACAGACTAAATCCAATCACCTGAAACAAAGCAGAAGGGGTTTTAGGTACTGGGGTAAGGTGGTGGAAACATATTGGAGGCCATTAGGGGCAAGACTGGTCAACATGATTAAGACACTTGTGTTATGAAGAATTATAACAAGTGAAAAAGAAAGAGACATTTGTGTTTGCTAAACTGGAAAATAGGCCCTACCTGCCCACAAACTATGGGAGATGTGGCCTGTTTTTCTTGGCGATTTCTTTAGAAAAGGAGGGAGGCCCAAATCTTTGTAAAAGACAATCTTCATGTGTAGAGGATTTACATTCCAGAGGGTCAGAGAAAGGATGGACAGCTATCAGTTTTCTCAAGTATGATTTCTTAAAAAAAAAAAAAAAAAAAAAGCACGAGTTTAGTATCAGAAAGCAACCAAATTAAGGGGAACACAGAGGCCATCTGGTCACTTTTTGTTAACTATGTTAGTGATGACATTTCTCATTATACTGGATGGCTTGTTTTATGGGCATGAGCATCTAAGAAGAAACCAACTATCTTAAATGCGACTACAATTTCCTATTAGCTCTTCTTATGACTAAAAAAAAAAAAAGATAAGAATTTATATTGGCTGAATCCCTTAAAAGACATGGAAATACTGTATATCTTGATACCAAGCTCTTAATTCATTTTTTAATGTTGATCTCACAACCTTAGTGGCTGTGAGGAGAAAAAGCTGTATAGACTTTAGCTGTACAGACCTTACCACATCTTTCATCCCTGTCCTAATTCGTGAGTAAGAAATAAGCCTTCAGCTTAACAAACTCCTGTAATCACGCATTCTGTGGGGACACATCTATCCAACTGGATCCAAAAACAATGCCCTCATTTCCTCATCGTTATGTTCTGCCCTATATAGAATTTATACAACTTTTTGTAGGAATTCACCCACTACCACTATGAAACATATAACAAGGACTGTGGTGCAGCATATACACATAGCCTTTCAGAAATACACGTCTTCTGCTAATCTTTTTAATAGTTTCTAGGACTGTTTCAAACCATATTTGACCCATTATTGTAGCATGCTCAGTAAGAAAATAACTTACTCTTTAAAAAATATATAGCTCTTAATGATCTGGGAATGCAAACATCTGCGAAGTCCAAAGAACAGGGTAATTCCTCATAAAGTAATAATTACACCTGAGAATCACTCAGGTGTAATTATTACTTTATTGATAGGTTACAGCCCTAGTAAGAATTGCTGAATTATTATGGTGGTCATTCAATATGGCTGAAGTCCTTAAAAACTGGCTAGATAGCTCAGCAGATTAAAGCGCTTGCTTAGGCAGATGCAGGGGCCAGGGTTCGATCCCTGACCTACACTGCCAGCCCTGCCCCAGGGCATGATGAACCAATTGAAACTGGGCGTGGTGACACATGCCTGTAATCCAGCATTTGGGAGGCTGAAAACAGGAAGATCACTATGAGTCTAATCAGTGTAGTGAAACCCTGTACTAATAAATACATAAAAAAAAAAAAACTTCCCTGTTTGTATTCTTTTTTTTTGCAGAACTAAGGATTGAACTCAGGTCCTTGCGCTTGCCAGGGAAGCGCTTATTCCACTGGGCCATCTCCCCAGTTCCCCCCCCCCTCACGTTTGTATTCTATCACATTGATGAAACATCCAGAATAGGTGACAAACAATAAAAGCATTTATCATTGTTGAAAAAAAAAAAAAAAAAAAAACAACAGCTCATCTTCCCAGAGACCACCTCCTCCCTTCTTCTCCAACTCAGCCCAGGGTGCAGTTTCCTTTCACCTTTCCCGCCACCTCAGGGAAGGCCCCAGTCAGCTCCTCAGGTATATCTAAACATCCCCCTCAAACCCCACTCCTGTCAACAGGCCGTGAAAGCCTCAGCCTGGCTTTGTTCCAATCCAGAGAATTCCTTATCTTCCGTGTCCTCCAAGACAATAGAGCCCCTCTTCCTTTTTCCCTTCTGCTTGTTTCTCTGCTGTGACACCGCACCGTCAAAACCTATCATGTATCATCTTTACCAAAGCCTGTCCTGGGCTGCGTTCTCATCTTTCAAAAGACGTTGTAGTCTATTCCTGCCACTCAGACTCTCAGCCTTTGTCATTTATTCTTCAGTCATCTTCTCTTCCACCCCAGAATACGAGCCTTCTTAAAGCAGTATGGACTGTGTCCTACTAGGGACTGTGTCCTACTAGGGACTGTTTCCTCACCCACATTCGAAGTGCACAGCTCCAAGAGCCATCTCCCTAAGTCAAGCATAAGTTCAAAGCACAATACAGTATCATTCCATATCCATCAGAAAGACAAAAAGTGCGAAACCAATATAGACCAGATGTGGCAATGACATGGAGAAGACAGAAGCCTCATCCAATTCTGGTGAAATATGAATGGTTTAGAAATCAGTTTTTAAGGGGCCGGGGAGATGGCTTAGTAGAATAAGCGCTTCCCTTGCAAGCGCAAGGGTCTGAGTTCAATCCCTGGTTCTGCCAAAAAAGAAAAAGAAATCAGTCTTCACTACTGCAGGATATGTGTATCCTAAGATATAGGAATTTTAATTCTAAGGATAATTTCAAACTGATAAGAAACCTTCTTATAAATATAACTTGTTCTCTCAGATATGAATAACAGAAAAACAAGTATAGATGTTTTTAAGGAAACAAGACTGCTCTGCAGTTTTAAGGTACTCATGAGTGTAATGTAATACAATATTATGGTTAGATTCAATTGTAATAGACTACATTAAATATGCACCAAATTACATGTATTCCATTTAATTTAGCTGTAAGGTAATTACCCAATTATTATCTCTTTTGAGTACCTTTTTGGATTTCCTGCTGGCTTTCCAGAAACTATTCAGTCCATCAGAACTACATTCCATATGCTCACTTGCTCCTTTGTTTACTTACTATTTTAGTTTTTTTTCTCTGTCTCAGCTTCTTTGTCTATTTAATGTTATTTTACATGCCTTCCTTATAGGCCTCTTCTATTTGTAGATTAAAGAGCATAATTAAAAGTATGTTCTTTTTTTAAAGAAACTTTAAGATAATGTAAAATAGAAGGCTAAATGAAGAGAAAAATTAATAATTTAAATCTTAGAAAAATTTTACCTCTATATTTTAACTTTTTTGACATTTATTGAAATATGTTTGTAGTATATAATGATTACATTTATTGTAGGAAATAAGTTTATGTATGTAACATGCTTTGAGTTTTCCTCCTTCCCTCCATCCGCTTTTATTTTGTGAGCACTGGATTCATTTATTTGTCCTGTCAGACCTTAGAAAGTTAATTATTATTATTTATTTGAGGGTGGGGAGGGTACTGGCAGGCAGTGTGCCACTGAGCTACATCCCTGACCAGTTGATTATCCTATATAAAGATTAAAAATCCAGACTAATATACCCTAAAGCCATACACAGCATGGAAGACAACTGTACTAAATCAACATACAATTTTAGATATATTGCCCATACTGGATCACAATAACTTTTTTTTCCTATTATCTATTTTAAATATATTAAAAAGTCTGGCTTGTGCAAAGAAGAGTATTTGTCATGATCTCAATGTGTCTTCTATTTTATTCATATCAATATATGAACTGTTCTTGTGAGGTCTTTTATCACTTAGTCTTGGCTTTAACCCTCACAAAATAAAGTGAATCAATACAAATCAAAAGATTTGTGCCTAAAGTCGGATGCCTATAAACAACCTATCTATTTGTCGTTTTTTATTTTTAACTTGAAGTTCAAATAATCTTTCCTAGCTGCAATATGACATCTAATAATATTTTCTGTCATAATATATTTCTTCATTTGTTGGAACTGCTTGTGTTGAATATAAGCCGAACAATTTTATACAGATCAATTCCCCTAATTGTGACAGGAAATAAAATAACATATGCTTTATTGCTGTGGGATAATCCCATATAATTTTTTTGTCAACACATTCGCTGCAAATAATGGATTTCAGCTCTCATGCTTATTCCGGCTGCTTTTGTCTACAATGAATCATTTAGAAAGTGTCATGACATTTTGCTCTGTCAGATAATTAATCTGTACTTTTCCTAAATACTCCTTGCCACTGTATGAATCATTTTGTAGCTAATGAAAGATACTGTATTATAAGAAACAGAGTAAAGATACTTTGTAACTGTGTGTTACACTGAAGGCAGGACATTATTTCCGCTTCCTCCAGGTATCCTATGCACATTAGGGACTGTACCTAGCTTTCCAAAAGAAACATGCAAAGCAAGAAATGGTCTCTGCCTCTAAGAAGGCAACCCCACCAGAAAAGAATAATAGCAAATTTCATAAGCATGCTTAACGATCTGTATGAGTCTTTCCTGTGATAGCCCAGAGCACAGAGTGACTGACTTGAGAAATTTCAGGAATCACTGGATGTAACCTGTGTGCTTGGTTCTACAGGCTCAATAATGCTCCTTTGGTATGTTACAGGGGGAGGATAAGGTGCAGCAGACACACCCAGCCCCAAACCACAGTCTCCAAAACAGCCAAAAAAACCACAAAAAAAAAAAACAAACAAACAAACACGTGTTATCTTATTCTAACATCCAATTTCCTCCTTGGGATTACATTTTTTTTAATGTATTTTAGTATAGGGACTAGGGTCTCACTACATAGATCAGACTCACAGTGATTCTCCTGTGTTCAGCCTCCCGAGAGCTGGGATTACAGGCGCATTCCACCACATCCAGTCTCAGTTGCCATCTCAGCGCGCCCTGGAGGTGGGGCCAGCACAGCACCTCAGGGATTGAACCCCAGTTCCTGCGCATGTCTAAGCAGGTGCTTTAGTCTCCTGAGCTATTTGGCCAGGTCTAGGATTACATTCTTTTGGGTTTGTATAACAAATAAGAGCATCCAGGAGCTCCAGTAATTTTGCATGCTTTCGAAATAGATAAATTCTGAAGGAATGTATTTCTCCTGCTAAAAAATTGAGTTTACTGTTAAAGCCACTAAGGCAAGGCACTTAAGCAGAACAACCTCAAAGTGGGTATGTCAGTGATCTTTGAAAAATGCTAAAGGGCTTAGTTTAATAACCCAATTAAAGACCACAAAATCAACTTTACATAAGGAAAACTTTCTTTTTTAAAAGTTTTTCCTGGGGCAGGGGAGATAGCTCAGTTGAATAAGTGCTTGCCTGGCAAGTGCAAGGCCTTGAGTTCAATCCCCTGTTCAAAAAAAAAAAAAA
>NW_004524657.1:13171334-13173262 GCF_000260255.1 Octodon degus
TTTTTTTTTTGTGGAACCGGGAATTGAACTCAGGACCTTATGCTTGCCAGGGAAGCACTTATTCCACTAAGCCATCTCCCCGGCCCCCTGAATTATACTTTTAAAAATTAAAAATAGCAGGACCGGCGAGATAGCTCACTGCACTAAAGCCGCTGCTTAGGCAAGCTCAGGGATCGAGGCTGGATTCCTGGCACCACATGCCGCGCCCGCCCCATCCCCAGGGAGGGCTGAACTGGCCGCAGAGTTCGGGTGTGGTGGCGTACCTCTGTAATCCCTGCACTGCAGAGTCTGCAAACAGGAGGATCACTATGACTCCGAGCTGCTTCGTGAGACCTTGCAACAACCAAATACATTTTAAAAATAAAAAATGGCAAGGTTAACTAAAAGCAGCTTTTCAGGTCCATCCCTTGCAACTTGTGTGTTCAGATCAAGTTATTTTTAAATCTCCCACACAGTATGCCCAATAACATCCTTTTTTGGATTTCTCTCTCTCGCTCTCTCTCTCTCTCTCCGTGTGTGTGTGTGTGTGTGTGTGTGTGTGTGTGTGTGTTTAGAATATTTTATTTTGCTACCAAATATGTATTTTATATTACATTATTTTTCCAACTCCCTCAGAAAATGGATTCAATTTAGTAGATCTAGAGGCACGGAATCAGAGGTATTGTAACACATGCAACCCCTGAAAGAATCTGCAGTGAACTTGGGGAAACAATATAAGGATTACTTTAAGTGGCTAAAGTAATGCCTTCAAATGCTAAATCAATCAAGGATTTTATAACGCCATAGAATTTCTCCTCTGCAACTCGGAGAATGCAGTTTCACCGCTTTGTACATAGCTTCACTGTAGCACACAGGGCTCAGGAAGTCGCACAATAAACACTCTTAACAGCAACTATAAATAGAATATAAATGACTGTATTTAGGTTAGCAAAAATCAAACATATCTCATGTTCAGGAACAACCAATGGATGGACTAGGTATTTGAGGAAGTTATAAAGTTGAAAAAAGGATTGTTACTAATAATACTAATTTATTTAAAGGAAAAAGACATGCTGTTAATAATGGTGCTGTAATTCAAAGAGAAAGTCAGTTACACCACAAACCTTGATAATATTTTGATTACTTTTAGTTTATTTGCAAAGAATGAAGTCAGATTGCATTCTCTTTTCTTGTACCTCCCTAAATACCGTTTGTCCTGAACTAAGTTATGGTGTGAATGCCAAATTAAACTTTAGATGAAATAACAAGGAACAAATTATAAAACATCAGTAGTAAATATAATAAGTAAATACTAGATTTTAAAATATGGTATTATTCTTTCAGGTTTGTCTGTTCATTGAACATTAGTTCATATTCAAAGATTACTACAGGTCTTGCTTTATCTTGGTCTTAACTATTCAACAGAAAAGTATAAAAATGATGTATAAAAAGTAAAGCCATATTAATATGCTGAGCTGCAAAATGCTCAAGTCAACAACTTGTGACATTTCCAGTGTTACAGATAACCCACTAGTATTATAGAGTACTAGACTATATTGGAATGTTTTGCTGAATTCAAGCACCTATAATATTTAAATGGCAGTGGAATACCCATCTCTGATAAAATTAAACAAAAAAGAGAATACAAATGAAGGACCATTTTGTATCTGTATATACAAAATAGGACAGATATACAGCTACTTTCTCTTGATTCAATGAGAAGATTTGTACTAATAGTGTTTGAACAGAATATCATGTCTGATTCTTATACTCTGAATAATCACTATAAAGACAACAATATGCAATATATTAATTATTGAAACTGTCCTACTAATCGGTTTTGAAACCATTTATATTTCAAAATGACTACAAAGTGTGTTTGATATATAAAGCTATGTATGTTAATAAAATAAGGAACTAATCTATTTGTCCATTATAATGTAATCATA
>NW_004524657.1:13173364-13175717 GCF_000260255.1 Octodon degus
TTAATCTACTGAGCCATCTCCCCAGCCCCTGAAGCTATTTTTAAATTATAAAAATCAGATTGTGCATGATAAATGTGATTTTTTAATTTTTTTGATATTAGAGATTAAATTCAGATACTCACATTAAGTTATAGCTCATCCATAACTGTTTTGTGTTTATTGACTTTTTCTTGTAACGTATTTAGAACAGGGTCTACAGGGTCTCACTACACAGATCAAACTCAGTGATCCTCCTCTTTCCAGCCTCCCAAGAGCTGGGATTTCAGGAGGGGGCCACCACGTCCAGTGTCAGTCACTGTCTCAGCATGCCTTTGGGGCAGGGCCAGCACAGCACATCAGGGATAGAACCCCAGTCCCTGCGTCTGCCTAAGTAAGTTTTTTGTTTGTTTGTTTGTTTGTTTGTTTGTTTGTTTGTTTGTTTTAAGACAGTCTCACTAAAATTATAAATTGTCCAGACCAGGTTCAAACTTGACAGCCTCCTGCCTCAGAGGGCTGGAATTACTATTGTGCCTCCCCATATACCCAGCTTCATGATAAATTTCTAATGATCTACTCTTCTAATATGTTCATGAAGATTATACCTAAACCTCATTAATGGTCCTTAAGGTAAAAAATGTGCATACTTATGGGACTGCTCAAATCAGCCCGTTGGACGGCACCTACTGGCTCAAACCTGAATCCCTCATCTCCTACCACTTGCCTTCCTTTCAATTTCTCTCTGTTGAACATATTTAACAATTCTGCCTGCATACAGTGGTACTGGCTATTTCCTCTCACTAGAATAATTTAATAATCCATCATACCTCTCTTCTTTTCTCCTTCTCATCCTCCTCTCTTTCCCTCTCCTTCTCCCTCTCCCTTTCTGTGCTTCAGGCAATTTCTTTTGGAATACAGGAGCTATATGGAAAACACTCTTTCCCCTCTCACAGAATTCAGCCAACAGACATCAAAAATGGCAGAAATAAGTGAAGCCTCAGACACCCCTTGTTATGATTCTTTGAGCCACTCCCAGCATAAGTGATCTCTGCCAAGCTCTGCCCAAATTAGGAATAAAATAAATGTCATCATTTCAAGCCACTAAAGTTTTTCAGTAACTTGTAATGTAACACAGTAACTAGAGAACAGATGCCGAGGCACACGTTGTACAGTGTGATTTTATACACTCTCAGGCATACACTTGTCAAAGTCAGTGTGGTGTTGTCCTATCAGTATTCATTTATTCATGAATTTTCCCGTTCCAATGTTTCTCTTTCTTGCCTGTGGCTTCCCACTTTACTTTTTGGTCATTTCATTCGATTAAAGATTCCCTTTTAGTACTTCTTTAGTTTGGTTCTACTAGTGACATATTTCACATTTCATTGAAATATGTCTTGATTATTACTTTCCTTTTCAACAACTTTTTTTAAAAATTAATTTTTATTTATTTAGTACAGGATCTCACTACACAGCTAAGACTTGTAATGCTCCTTCTATCTCAGCTCCCTAGTGCTGGGATTACAGGTGTGCACCACCACACCTGCTTTTGGTGGACAGCACGGTGAGCCTGGGGTTCTGGGGACAGCATGGCATGCGGTACGGGGAACCAAACCCTGATCCTTGTACTTTCCAGGCAGGTGCTTAGACTGCCAAGATATCTCTCCAGCCTTTAAGGATATTTTTAATGAGTATAGAATTATACCTAGAGGGTTTTTTTTGTTTGTTTGTTTGTTTTTTGTTTTTGCACTCTGAAGACACCAATCCATTTCTATTTGTTCTTCTGCTGAAGATAATGTGCCCATTAGCTCTGCTTGTGGCATGGACTCTGTCCCTGTTTTCCATCAGTTTAATTCTGCCAAGCCTAATATGGTTTTCTTTGTATGCATCTTCCTACAGTAAGTAGAGTTTTCCTCAGCGTGACTGAAAAATCTTTCTCAGCTGTCTTCCTTCAAAAATATAATGCATTGCACATTCTAGAACTCTTTTAATAAATATATTGAGCCTTCAACCATCTACCTTGTGTCTCATGTACTTCTCCCAGTATTTTCTACTCTTTTGCTCCTCTACTTCCAACTAAATACTGTCTCCTGAGCTGTTTTCCACTTCATCAATTCTTTCTTTAGCTCTGGCACATCTGTTCATAAGTTATTCACTGAGTTCCTAATTTTAGTTATTTGATTTCCAGTTTGATGAGTAGTAGTGTATATACTGCAGTTCTTATGATTTCCATTTCTCTATTAATATATTTTTATGTTCAACTTATAAATCATAAATCATTTAACTTTTGTTTCTTTTCTTGATAATTCTGTAATTCTGATATTTGATTCTTCAGTATGTCTTATTTTCCAGGTTTTACTATTTTCCCATTCAATTCTTA
>NW_004524657.1:13176165-13201217 GCF_000260255.1 Octodon degus
TGCCAAATATTGGGCTCATCTCTGAGTGTTTACTTACATACTTGCACTAGCTTGGTATCCTGCTGAGATACTTTTTTTTTTTTTTTTTTTTCATTTACTTACTTCAACTGTAGTAGCTCCCAGTGGAAGAATTGGTCAGAAAAAAACAAGTCTGCCATTATTAAAAGTTCATCCCTGGATAGCTTATTCTTAAGCACTGTATGACTGTAAAAGTATTATCTGTGTAGAGAAGATTTATTTCATCATGAAGTTAACTCATCTCTGACTGTCTTTTACTCTATTTCACATTATCTTATTTCCCTTCTGCCATTTGTCACCATATGAAATTATACTATACAATTATTTTTTTGCATTTATTAATGATTTTTAAACATTACTGTTTTCCTAACTGTGTGAGTTCCACTGTGCTAAGAACTCTCTTGATTGTTGCTGTAGCCCAGATCCCAGCACTGTATCTAAACCTCAATAAATATTATCTGAGTGAACAAATTGTTTGGTAACCTGCCAAGAGATTCAAGAAGTGTTCTCCAAGAGAAGGAGGAACAGAAAAATTTTTAAATGTAAGTCACAAACAATTCATTGCCATGGACATTATTATCTGCTTATTACAAAGAGTAAGAATGTATCTGAATTCTATGATAGGTGGTCAATAATGTCAGTCATGGAAAAAGTATTGGCTGAGTAGCTGTTTACTCTGTGCTAACACTATCTCATTTGAGAACATGTACTTTTTCAAGTTCTTTTTTAGATTTTCATTCTTATCAGTACATGTTTGTAGTACCCAAGGACTGTTTCATTGTGAAAAGTTGGTGTGGGTACATAGCACATCTTCATGTTTTTGTGATTGTTTTATTCAACTCTATATTTTATAGCCGCTACTATTCCTGTCTTCAATGTATAGTTACTACTATGGGAATTTCAAGATTTTTTTCTCTTTTTAGTATTTCTTTTTGTCATTTCTCTAATATTTTAGAGTTTCATAGATACACAATCACAGACCATCCTTGAATTATGATGCTTGAAACTAACTTTTAACTTTATGATGGGTTTAAGGAAATGTGCATTCTGTAGAAACTGTACTTTGAATTTTGTTTTTATTTTTATTTTTTGTGTTTTAGGGAAGGATCACCAGGGTGTTCAGAGTCTCACTACTAGATTGGACTCATAGTGATCTGCCTGTTTAAAGCCTCCCAAGGGCTGGGATTACAGGCATGCACCACCACACCCAGTCTCAATTACCATCTCAGTGGGCCAGGGGCGGGGCTGGCAGGGCAGGCCCAGGGAACAAATCCCAGCCCCTGTCTCTGCTGGCAGGCACTTCAACCCACTGAGCTGTTTGGCTGGCCCTGAATTTTGAGTTTTGATCTTTTCCCAGGCTTGAAATACACAACACAGTAATTTAGTGCTAGTTAGTGTCAGGAAGTGGCAGCCCTCAGGCCAAAAATCAGGAAGGTAAACAACCAATGCACTACAGCATAGTGTGTTGTTAAACTATGTTGGGAAGTCTGGGTGTATTCATTTTTTACTTAAAGGGTGTTTGCAGTTTAAGACAAATTTATTGATATGTGAAGCCATTGAATGTTGAAAATCATCTGTATTTTCATCTATCTTCTTTCCATAAACCTCCCTTATTGTCAATTATTCTGTTTGGTGTGTGTACATGCACATATGCACATTTGGGATCCCGCATATGTATGCATGAACACAGGGAATAAGGAAAGGATAGAGGGAGTCAAATGCTGGCAGAGACTGAGTGATTTTATTAAAGAACTTACGTTAAATAAGCTCTGATTACAATCTGCCTGAACTTTACGCTCCACAAGACAAGTATATTTCAGTAGAAGTTTGTTTTCCTCTCTCCTAATATTCACCTAATCTGGAACTCTCTCTCTCTCTCTCTCTCTCTCTCTATATATATATATATATATATATATATATATATATATATATATATTCAAGTGAATTATATATATTCAAGTGAATTATTATATATATAATTATATATATAATTATTATATATTTTTTTTCAAGTGAATTATTGGGAAAATTATGAAGTCAGTCCTTTGAGCCTACTGTATGTTGGGTTATGACAGTTAGTGACAAACTGCAAGTTTGTGCCTGGTCTGTGCTCCAGTGACCTCTTTCACACAAGGGGAGGTGAATTTTAAGTCCAACACAGATACACATGGCAGTCCTGTCCAGACACTTGGTTCTAGATACATCTTCAAATGGAGGCTGGACTCTCTTTTCCAGAGATTAGCTAAGAAAAGGGGATGATACTCGAATCAATCTAGCATGGCTGAACTCTTAGAAAGGTAGTAAACCAAAGAGGTAAAGACATGAACTTTCTCATGTTTACTTGAGAAAAGTATATTCCTTTATTAAAAATTAGAAGACACAAAGCTCATAGTTGAATTCAAATCAAAAATCAAAATTTTAGACATAAACTTGCCACCTGTTATTTGAGTTGAATCTCATATATATTCTTTTGGACTGGCACACAGTTTATTAATTTTTGATGCAATGTATTTGGATTACAAAGGTCCTTCAACATGCAAATTCGTCCCCTATTGTGGAAGGGTTTCTATTTTCTTTTTTGAGGGTTTGGTTTGGTTTGATTTGGTTTGGTTTCATTTGTTCTTGGTACTGAGGATTGTACCCATGACCTTTGCACTGAGCTATATCACCACCCCGTGTGTGTGTGTTGTGTTTGTCAGTTAACAGTGTCTAGCTATGTTGGTAAGTTCCACAGGCCATGTTTAAACCTGTGATCCTCCTGTTTCAACCTCACAGAGTTCTGGTATTATAGATGTGCACCACCCTGCCTGGCTCTGCAGAGGATTTTACAGCAAACATAAGTGACTTTATTATGCTGCACCCTGGCCTCTACAGACATTTGAAATTCCATTTTTAGCATATGTGTATTCAAATTTTTAGAATAAATGAATTGCCTTAAAAATTAAATATATCAATTTGGAGTTTCTTTGCAAGTATTGAATAATAAATACCATTTTTATTCCAATGACATATTCAACATTTTTAGTCACTGGGAGTTCAGAATAGCTAAAAGCATACAATCTAGAGTTAGAACTCTTGTTCTCCACATTATGTTATTCTACTGCATTGCCAATACTCACTAAAATCATAAAAGAGGCATGATTATTATAGTTTTATTCTAACTTGTCTTAAAAATATTAATATCTGTAAAATAAGAAAAATAAATAACCACAAAATCTCAGTAGACTCCTAGGACCCCAGTAAACATTTGTGGCCACTATATTTGTGGGCAGAGTAAATGGCTGATCTTGGTCCACTGAGCAGGCTCCACAGGACTCAGCCATGTGCCTGCTAGCAAGTCAGGCGGGAAGATCCCAACCAACAAAGAATACGGTAACTTGTCTCTGCTACTTCAGTAAACAAATTCATGAAGGTAAGTTCCCAATAAAGAAAGCAGAAAACACAAGCTTTCCTGAGATCTGGGCTCAGAGGTAGCCTCTTATACATGAACTCTACCAAAGTAAACCCCTAGGCTGATGCAAATTCAGTGGATAGCAGAATAGAATACATTCTGATGAAAATCTAGCATTGTAAAAGATGAGGCTACAGAGAAGAATATAAAATTGAGTCCATTTTTAATTTACTTTTTTTTTTTTTTTTTGTACCAGGGATCAAATTCACAACCTTATACTTGCCAGGCAGAAAGTTATACCACTGAACTATCTTCCTGGCCCTGAAACCATTAATTTTTTTTTAAATGTCCTTGGCACAGGGTCTCTCTATGCACCTTGGCCTCATAGCGATGCTCCTGTCTCAGCCTCCCCAGAACTGGGATTACAAGCGTATGCCACCATGCCCAGTTGCAGTGGCCAGCTCAGCATGGGACCTGCAGTGCAATGCAGGGATTGAACCTGGCTACTTGTACTTGCCAGGCAGGTATTTAGACCACCAAGCTACCTCCCTGGCCCCCTGAGACCATTTTTAAAATGAAGTTACCACAATAACATTTTTTAAACCTCTCTTTTTTTCACTATATCTCAGGATTCTTTTTAGAAATAATTGTTTTAAAAATTTTTTGAGAATGTTATGACTTTATAGACTGACTTTTATGTTATCCTTGAGTCTAAGCCTTCATTTTCTAATATTATAATAAAGTTTTGTTTGAGTCTTAAAAAATATAAAGACTGAGGAGTTATGAAACCAAAATAATTTAATGGTAGAACCAGAAATACATATTCCCTCTCATCCTCCTTAGACTTCATTGGTTTCTTTTATATTTTTTTCTTTTTTGTGTCAGTGAGGATGTAGGAAATATTTCATAAGAAATATTTCTAGGGCCAGGGAGATAACGCAGTAGATGTTTGTCCAGCAAGCATCAAGGTCCTGAGTTCAATCCCCCATAACGCAAAAAGAAAAAGAAAATAAATATTTCTAATAGTGGCTATTTTGTCATGATACTCCTCAATTACTACATTCAACATAAAACAAAAATTTATATTTCTGAATATTATTATCCAATTTATAATTTTGAGGAAGTTTGCCAGAAAATAAAACCCAAACAATTTTTCTTTCAAACAAAGAAATGCAGAACTTTAAGTAAGTGATTTTCTATTGTAACTGTTTGAAGAGGATTATTACAAAAAAAATTTCATCATGCACTTACCACTCAAATTCTCAAACTATAAGTTTTTTGTAAGAAAATGTAACCAAGGTACAATATATCCTTTTTAGGATATAGCTTATCTTCTATAACATGTTCTTTCAGCCTTCCAGTACAAAAGCATTCAGGACACAACATGACCCTTGGAAAGCTATCAGTCTACATGACTCCAGTCTCTGGAAACACTTCATCAGTTTTCTTGCCTCCTTGGGACAAGGAGCCAACCCACGACTCCTCATCACACATTCTCATGCACCACACACCTGGTTTCTCCCCAAATCTAAACTGATCTCTGGGCTGGTGAGATGGCTCAGTGGTCTAAGGCACTTGCTTGGAACAAGCTTGGCAAGGCACAGGGACCGCGGTTCGATCCCCCAGCACCACATGCCAGCCGGCCCCACCCCCTGGTGGGCTGAGCTGGCCATACACACACACACACACACACACACATAAATAAATAAATAAAACTTTAAACTGATCTCTGTCAAGTCCACAGCAAGTGTGGGTCAACACAATAGGAATGTTTGGTGTCACATCACAACTTTGAGACGTTGCTAAGATGCTCTCATTTGCTACCTTTGAAACTCACAAAACTTCAAGAGATCTAGGTATGGTGCCGAGAAATACATCCTTTCAAACAGTGTTAGTAAGCATCTAAGTTGTTGCTAACCTTTTAGCAAATAATCTAGCAACATTATTATCTTTATTTTATAGTAAATTAGAAGTCATTTCATTTTAGGGAAAGAAACATATGAAACTCTGATCTCCTTTCTTCTATTTCTACTCCTAAAGCTAAATAAAAATGTGACTGGTAAGGTAAAATGTAGTTAAAATTTATAGAAAAGAAATATTTTTACATAAGTGAGCTTCTAAGAAACCAAGTATCATAGCTTAAAGAACTAGGAATGTGCCTTCTTGTAGCTGCCACATATTTAAATCTTTTTTTTGCAGGGTGGGAAACTTTTTACCCTTTCCTCCAAAATCAGTAAATATATTAAAAGAAAACTACGAATCTTGTAAACTAGAGGGGAAAAGAAATGGTTTTAAAAAGCCAAGCTTTTGTTGAAGATGATCCCTGAGCTTCCTTGATCCCTCATGAAAGCTTCCTTAGTTTTTGTAAGAGACACACTGACGGTCAGGATGCTGCCCTGAGAAAATCACTAGGGGTTCGCCGTCACCCTTGGCCGTGAGGAAGCCTTGGCCCACTCCCAAGGATGCACGGATCCTGCTGTTTTTGAGAGGAAGGACACTGTCAGCGTATTAGTCCGGTTTGCAGTCTTGCTGCGGCGTCCCTGCTGATGAGGCAGGCGGACAGCCCAAGCAGGAAGGCAAAGTGGCGCGCAGATGACGGGCTAAGGCCAGAGTGCTCAGAGTCAGAGAAATGCGGAGGCACCTCTCTGCTGACTCCCCTCTCTGCTGACCCCCTGGCTTGCTAGAAGTCCTCGTGTCATCAGCTTCCTGTGGAGGAGAGGAGCGGAATCTGCCTGGTTTTTGAAACTGACCCCAGGAGGCCCAATTCACGATGGCTCCTGGGGGTGACCCACTTACTAACCCTTAAATATGTCTCTTCAGTGAAACTTGGATGTTGGGGTAACATAAAACTGTTTCTAAGGTAGGTTTAGGAGAAAGTTATACTTCAGATCAACTAGAAATGAATTGATAGTCCACAATTAGCATTGATTTTTACTTGCTTTCATTGTTTTACTAAGTGCTTTCACAAATGTAAATAAATACCGAAATTTATGATATAGACAAATAAAATTTGACTTCAAAGTGTGAATATTCGAAATAAGTATTTGCTAATAAGTGATTCCTGTACTATTAGACAGTCTTTAATAGAGTTCAGAAGTAGAAGCTACATAAATATAGCAAATGAACAAGAACCCATCCTCAGGTATTCCCACAAAGAATGCCATGTTCTATTGTATGCCAAACAATTAACATTAAATTTACAAAAGGAAATTTTAAAAAGGTGAAATTCTTTCCTACTGTCAGAAAAAAAAAAAATACCAGTGTATCCACAAGTGCTAGTCTAAAACATTGATATCCAGAGCAATCACAGCATTGTACTGAGGGTTTAAAAATCTTTTCCTTTCCTGTATATTCTTTATCATTTCTATTTGTCAGAGTCAAATAAATTGTGCCATTGCTAATACAATTTACAAGTCATATTATGATGCCTTTGGAATGAGGAGGATAAATCTATGATGCATTCTAACTGTAACTGAAAATGCAGACATTACCCAAGACAACAGCTTCAGACAAACTATCACCATACAGATAAAGCCCAGCTCTGTGAGTTGGGCTTCGGGAGTGCTCTTTTTTTATTTATTTATTGTCTTCTTGTGAGTTAAGGTCTATATCTCAATCTCATAAGAAAAATATTTATCATTTTAAAGTCATTCAAAGAAGAAAAACTAAGGAAATACTTTCTAGGTATCTTATTTATTATTTTCAGTACTTTCATAGACATGGGATTCTACTGTTCCCACTGTGGTAGCATAATTCTAAAAGAAGCCAGAGATTTCCATTCTTTTTTAAAATACATTTAGTACAGGGTCTACATACAGGATCTCACTGCACAGATTTGACTGGTAGTTATTCTCCTGTTTTCAGGCTCCCAAGCACTAGGATTACAGGTATGTGCCACTACACCCAAATTCATTCACCATTTCAGCATGCCACGGGGGCAGAGCCTGCACAGCATGCAGGGGATCAAACCCCAGTCCTGCAACTGCCTTTAGTCCCCTGAGCTATCTTGTTGGCCAAGATTCTCATTCTTTTCTGTACATGCTGTGTACAAAGTCTTCCTTCAATATGGGCTGAATCTGGGAACACGATAGGCTATTGCTCCTATAATTAAATGATGTTATATGGAAAAGGTGAGAGGAATTTGCAGATGAAGTTAATGTCTCAAATAAATTAACTCTGAGTTAATTAAAAGGGAAAATAGCTAAGTTGGACTGCCTTAACTAATGAGCCCTTTAAAAGAAATGTTTAGAGATAGGAAAAATCATCCCAATCTGAAGCAGAAGAGGCAAATATTCCATCTGGCCTAGATCAAACAGACAGCACGGCATGAAGGACAGGGACAGTTTGTGAGGGCCAAAAGCTCCTCAGTTGACTGAATTCTTCTAACAGTGCGAACAAGCTTGGAAGATTGCAAACATCAGATAAATGATAGTCCCAATTTGATTCAACTCAGTGAGGCCCTAATCTATACCTTCCAAACCTAGAGCAATGGTGAAACAATAATTTGTGCTTTTAAATCTCCTAAATTGGGGCCAAGAAGATGGCTCAGTAGAATAAGTGTTTCCCTGGCAAGCACTAGGGCCTGAGTTCAATTCCCGTTTCCAAAAAAAAAAAAAAAAGAAAAAAAAGAAAAGCTCTTAAATTTGTAGTAGCTTACTACAAAGATGTAAAACATAACACACACTCATTAAATTATTGGTTGCAAATAATAGAATATCCTTGAATGGAAAGGGTATTAGGAGTCATGTAATTCAACCTTTATTTATTTAGTTAGTTAGTTACTATCCTGATTAGAGAAACTAATAGCCCTTTCCTCATCTTATGGACTACTGCTTCAGAGTTCATGAGAAAAGTGAATTGACTTTAAAGAACTGATCCTATAAGGCCTTCACTACCTTAGAAATCCTCAGATGATTAGCCAGATGATTTTAGCCGAAATGGGCAGGAGTGATGCTTTATTAAAGGAGGAGAGGTCTATTTTGGCTTAAATTTTCAGAAGTTTCAGTCCACAGATTGCAGCCTCAAGCACAGAAATGATATGGTGGAAGGACCTGACAGAGGAAAATACTTTACAGCATGGTGGCCAGGAAACATAGTTAAAAGAGAGGAACTGGGTGGGAAATATACTCCTCCAGTCCTTCTCCTAGTGACTCACCTTGGACTAGAACTTACCTTCTAGCAGCAGGCATGCCGAGCTGCTGAACTTGTTAGTGGTTGAATCTACCAAGTAGTAGACAGTCCAGTGATACAGTTACCTCCATAAACATAACACAGGAGAACTCTGCAAGACATTCTACATAGAAGCAATGAAAAGTACTACTAAGGCACAAAATGACCCACTTTGCAATGCACAGAGTTATATGGTACTTACATCAATCTAGCAGGTCCAAAATCAGGTGTAAGTTTTAGCTATAGAGCATAGCTGGTGAGGATGTCAGCCCTACCAAGAATCAAAACCCTGGTAGTGGACACATTCCCGATAGGACATGCTAAGTAGGAGGGAAATAATTAATTTAAAAAACTGTGGACGTGGAGTTAGATTTAAGGAGAGATTCTACCTCTGTTACTACTTATGTCATCTCAGGCTAAGCCTGAATCTTCATACATTATTTATGAAATTGTATGAACTGTTAGAGAAAACTCTAATGGACCTAGTACAAATGTTCCAAGATTAGATTAGTTCACAGAGTAGAACTCAAGATGGGATTTTGTATCTATCACAACAGTTTTGCTTTGGTTTTTTCTCTGGAATAATTCTTTCATTTTTAATTTTTCTACATGCAGTTTGGTCATTACATACTGCAAACGTGCACAGATGCAAAATAAGGTGTATCAGTGACTAAAACAAATCATAGAAGTACATGTTAGACTTTAAGGTGTCTACCTAGATAATGTCTTGAATCAGACTAGAAATGTTAAAAAAGGGATACAATAAAAGAGAGGAGAGAAGACAAAAGCTAGGAAGAAGGAGAGCATAAGCTGTAGAACTGGGACTTACAAATGCAAGGATTGAAGCCTAAACACTTCCTCAAACTCATCTCTTTTCAGAGAAGGAATTGGAGGAATGCAACTGCTGGAGTATTCTGTTGAAAGGCTGTCATGTTAATCCCCATGTACCAAGAAAAGTAAAACCAGGTTTTAACTTCCTCTCAGGGTATCCCAGACAATAACTACAGAAGAATTTGTCCTAAAGGTGTCTCTGATTTCATCTGCAACATTGATTACATTAAACAAGTCCAGTCTCTGAGAGACATCCTTGAAATGCTATCACTAAAATCCTAGAAAAAGAGTCAATTTTAAGTAATTTTCTGCATCACCTAGTATACATCTCCATGAAATATCAGCTCCTAAAGAATGATCTTTCAAAAGCATACTGAAGAGAGGAAAACCTAACAGGAGGTCTGTGAGCATCACTCACAGAGGAATAAATGAACCATCTGCCCATTTTAAATATTACTGAACACATCTTTAAGAGCTTTAAAGCAAATTTTCAAACTGACCACAAATGCACAGAAGACAGATACAGTAACTATAATATACATTAATGGTATCTAATGCCAACAGGATTTAGGCACCTCAGGGTGTGTGAACCAAAAGCAAGCTACATGAGTCCTTCACAGGCGCCAACTTCAAATGATCTGCTAACTAAGATGGAAACAAATGCATTCAGCTTATTAACAAATGTTTCAATACAAAACCCATAGAAGATATGATTCATACAAGTAACATCTATAGGGTTCTCATTGAGGTAAAGAATAAGGTGAAGAGAAAGGCTAAAACAGACACTATTATGAAGGACTAAGACAAAAATTGTGAACCTTATAGTGCCAATCAAAAACAAAATTCAATAGAGAGAAACCTGTTATTTCTCTCAGATTTTAACCTAGCTCTCCATAACAGATAAAAGTAAGAGCTATATTGAGAAAGTCTTTTGTAGAAGAAGGTGCTAAATCTCCAATTACATCTCAGGGAAAAAAAAAACCCTCAATAGTTACTCATCATAGAAAATGACACATATTTTGAGATCAAGAGTCAGCCACCTACCTGGTATATAGAGCAAAAGAAAGATTAAAAAAATCTATCTTGAGCTTTCTGATAACATAAGTTTGATAAGAAAAATGATAGAGAAGATTAATACATCGCATAGCTGCATGCTCATTGTTAAAATTAATGGCCTTCAGAGCTCTTTTCTGTCTCTCCTGGGAGTGCTCAAAAAATCCTTTTAGATTCTGCAAAGCCTCATGTTGTGTTTTGGAGTCACAAGGCAAAAAAAATAAAATATTTGCACAAGTCTTTTTACTTTTACATAGTAAAAATTGTATGTATCTATATACATGTATGTGTATATGTTAGTACATACATACATATATTGGAATTGATTTTCTATAAAGTGCTTATTTTCCTAGTACTTCTTGACACTTAAAATTCCATCTTTAAAACACATCCAAATTGAGAGATACATGTGTCTATATGTGTGTGTGTATGCGCGCGCGCACACACACACACACACACACACACACACACTTTTTCCCCCTAGCCCCATCAACTTTACTCAAACATCAACTTATGCAGCAAGTCACAATTTTTCAGGTGTGGCATAGAGTAGCTTACAGTTATTAGTTTCGGTTCAGTGCTTATGGCCTTAGGAACAGAAGTGTTCCATTCTGTGCACATTTAAAATGCAATTTCATAAGCTTAAAATGCCAGCAGTTTCCCATAATGTTGCAGTAATCATTTTAAATTACTTAACATTCTGGAATAAAAATGATTTAACTGTGTTATGACCAAATCCATGTCACAGAAAACAACACCCTGGCCTTGTATTAGGTGATGTTTTTCTTTGTTTTACATTTTGGCTTTAAAAAAAAAAAACAAAACAACTCAAGGTATCTGCCATGGTTTAATTGTTATAGTTTTCAAAAATCTGTTTAAACAGGCATAAAAGAAAGATTTGATTGATTTAAATCATACCAACCAATCCAGAAAAACCATTAGACTTGGAAGATATACAAAAGTTTTCTTTTGTGGGGTAAAATGTCTCCAACCTGTATCATATTTACTAGCATAGGAAAATCACAAAGGGCTGTTTTGCATTCAACTCAGTTACCATTTCAGTGTCAGGCTGTGTATTTCTTTCTTCAGGAATTCTATTTTCATAGAGAAATATAATGAGAAAATATGATCTATGCAAATATGAGGAAAGCTCTAAAGGCTTTTTTCATAAAAGCATCTAAATTTCTGAATAAGAGATCATATATTTACACTTTCAACAATCAGGTGTTGTTGATGGTTTGTATCTCATTGTTTATGGAGTGTTTCTATTACTGAGCTTAAGTGACAGTCGATGAAACGTACTTGGCGAGCTCTGTTTTGCTGTGCTTCAGGATCTTGTCTGAAAGCATTCACTTTACTTTCCACACCCAGACAGATTTGTAAGCACTGACCACTATACTGGAGTTTGTGGTATTCAGGGGCCAAAGAACAAATTGCATCAGTCCTTGGCCTATGCCCTCCTTGTGTTGTGGTTACTTTTCTCTCATGGCTGGGACAGAGTACTTTATGCCAAAATGAAGGAAGGAAAGGCTTATTTAGCTCACAGTTTGTAGAGGTTTCAGTCCATACTCAGCTGGCTCAATGAAAATACTCAGGATGGTCCAAATGAATATGATCATTTTGACCATTTTTGTCCAATATTTTATTATAGAAAATGTCAAAATATTGCTGAAAATAATTTTTTGGGAATAGTATTCAATTACTTTATAACTACCAAAGAAAAATTTCATTATGTTTGTCTCCAACTGCTTGACTAGCTGTTATGCTTTATATTTGGAGAAAGGTTTTTTGTTTGTTTGTTTGTTTGTTTGTTTGTTTGTTTTGCTGGCTCAGGCTGCCTTAAGGGTGGGTCTAGTGTGGCATGTGGAGCTGGAGATTGGACTGTGGTCTCCTGCGCCTGACTGAGTTTGCCCAAGCAGGTGCTTTAAACAACTGAGCTAACCTGCAACACCCCTATGCTTTATATTTAGATGTTCCCCTAAATCCTCATGCAGTCATGGGGCAGGCTTCTAGAGTGTGTGATTCATTAATGGTCCAGTGATAGGGCCATGGGCATGAGTGCTGCACCTGGCCTGGGGCGGGGAGCCTGCATACTGTACAAGGGAGGGAAAGAGGTTTGTTCTTGCTGCTCTTCTCTTTTTGCTGTTTTCAGCTGTGATGAACTGCTGTCCTCTGCATGTTCCACCCCACCATGTGTCTTGGTTACTTTTCTTTTGTTGCTGGGACAAAATACCTGACACCCAAAATTAAGGGAAGAAAGGTTCACTTAGCTCACAGTTTATAGAGGTTTCAATCCATACTCGACCAACTCCAAGGCAGACTGGTACGTGACAGAGAGAGCAGCCATTCATGGGGGTGGAAGGCAGCAAAACAGCAAGAACAAAAGGGTGGAGTAACAGCAACAATGGCTACCGAAAGCAGGTCTGTCTCTTTGTCTTTGTTATGTTACATTCAGGCTATACTCCCCAGGCTAGGTATAGCACCCACACCCATAATCCCAGAAGTACTCAGACCAGTAATCCCAGCCTTGGATCACGAATTAATCAAACTGTAGAACTGCACCTCAATGACTGCATGAAGTTCTGGGGGCACAAATACACACACACCATAACAATCAGCTTTCCAGTATTGTAAGAAAATCCAACCTAAAGAAGGAAGGTTTATATCAGCTCACAGTTGCAGAAGTTTCATTTTTGCCTGCCTATGGTTTCAGAGGCTCCTGCCTTTCCAGAGGTTTGGAGGCTCCATTCCGGCTGCCTGTGGTCAGGAAGTATACGATGGCAGAAGAGTGTAGTAGAGCAAAGCTGTTCTCCTCGTGGTGGTTAGGAAGCAGACAGAAGGGAAAACCTAATATAAAAAGCGAGTGACAAGATACAGCGTGGTGTACAGCGTCCAGTGTCAGGTCTCCATGACCTGCCTCTTCAGTGAGGCTCCACCTCCTTCATCCATTATCTCCTGATACTGCCACCAAATTATGGGTCGATCAGTGGATTTATCCACATATCAAGTGAGATGCCTCATAATCTATTATCCTTCAAAAGCCCACCTGAGAACACAACAGCTTTCTCTAGGGCATTTCAGAGCCAAAGTATAATAACATTTAACTGGAATTTATTGAACATTTGATATGAAAGAAGAACATGCCATGCTAGCACGATAAAGACTTTTTCAGGCATAGTATGAGGCTTTTATTTTTAATTTTGAAATTGTTCTTATTTATATTTTTGTCTGAGTATTCTATTCACACAGTGTCATAGTATGATGAACTTCCTAATAGAAATTAGTTTTACTACAGTTCCATATACTGCTTCTTTGAATTTTCTGACTGAAGTGCAGGCCCTTTCAACTCAGTTATTTTGCAATCTAAGAATTCTTTTATAGTACTGGGGATCAACCCAGGGCCTTTTACATGCTAGGCAAGAACTCTGCCACAGAGCGATATCCCAGTCTTGTTTCATAATTTTTAGTGAACAAATTCTTTCATGATTTTAGTGTATGCCAGACCCATTTAAAGTGCATCACACTGGCAACACTGAACTCTTTGAGTGAGTCACAAAGCAGCAATGCCTATTTCCTAGATAGAAAACTGAGGGAGAAAAACATCAAGCAACTTTCCCAAAGTCAAAGAGCCTATCAGTCTATTGCTAGCAGGTTCAAGCTTTTGTTTATAGGCATGACAATATATAGTATATATGTCCAAGAAGTAGTCTTGGACTGGTATTTATTAACTTTTTTTTTAGTTATCAGTTTTCTGATATGACTGTTTTACACCACACATAACAAATACACACCTACCCATAAACACCCACTCCCCTCCCCACACACACATGGCTATGTTTTCTCCAGCATAATTTCCCCAATACAATGTTCTCTGAAATCACTCTCCAGTTTTGGTTACAATTACATTCCTATGTAACTTTTTAAGTTATTCTTTTCAAGAAAATTCTGAATCTTGGACATCACATCTTGTAAGATTGGAGATGTCAATTAGTCATGTGAATAATACCTTATCTCCGATTTTCTGAAGTTTAGATAAGTCCTCGTTCTCAGCGTGAAAAATTTTTCTGGAAGATTGGCTAAGTGCTCAAGAAGAGATGAAAAATCCATAGGGTTTTTTGTTTGTTTGTTTTGTTTTGTTTTGACGTAACTGAGGATTGAACTCAGACCCTTGTGCTTGCCAGGGACATGCTTATTCTACTGAGCCATCTCCCCAGCCAATCCATGGTTTTCTATACCATAAGATAAAGAATATAAATTTAGTTTAATATAAATTTCCACCCCCAACTTCTTGGGGTAGATCCTGAAAGTTTGGAAACAGCAAATAAAGAACACACATTTGGCTTTTTAAATTTTTTTTACAAAAAAAAAGTTAGTCAAATTATTTTGTGGCTCTTATCAAAATTTAAAAACATGGAAATACAAAAAAGAATTATAAAGGAAAAGTCATACAGTGAATTAAACAAATGTGGAACTGAAGGCCGGGGTTATATAGCTCAGGAACATATTGCCAAGTGCAAGGTCATGAGTTTGACCCTGGTACAAGGAATACTATGGAAAGTAATACGTAGCACATGACTGACAAAACTAAAGATATATTAAACCACACTAAATTCATAGTACTGTTGAAAATTTTGTGAAACTTTGCAGTTTCACATTTATGTAGTAATTTGAATTGCCTTGACAAGTTTGGAAAAGAAAATATTTTTTTAATGCAAATAGATAATTGTACATCAAAAAAAACCTCTTAAAATTTCAGAAATAAAATTGCTCTTAATTATTTCTCCGAAAATATAGGTTTTATGTAATGAAAAATTACTTTATCTTGTGTTTCCATACAAACACAATTCCTGAATTGTTAGTTATATTCCTAACATCAAATGAAAATAACTACTTGAATTTAACATAACATGTTTTACCAAACTCATGTATCAATTATTCAATCTTTCCTCAAAATCACTTTTTGTTTTTCAGCTTGAAAAGAACGTAGAGGAAATCTCAAATATTGAGTGATAAAGAGATAATTAAATTTATAATATACTTTCATTTATGTCCAAAAGTTTTAAAATTACAAATCTCAGCATATGTTTATAGATTTTGTTCTTCTAGACCCCATTATTGCAAATGCTTCACTTACTATGAAAAACGTTGAAATTAATCTTGTATTCAAAATCCCATCTGCATGAGCTCTAAACTATGGAAATATTAACATTTCTCCCACTATCAGTCAACCATGCGGCAACATTCATTCTGTCAGAAAGGAATCAATCAACTCATACTAGAGAGTAGAGAGCTTGAGATAGCACATGAATAATTAATTGATCAGTCCAAAGAACATACTCTAAAGATTCAACTCAGTGTACAAAGACAAAGGAAGGGGGAAGGAGGAGAAAGATAAGAAAAAAGATTTCTCACAAGTCATGTGTACACTTATTCTCTAATTTCTATAGATTTGAACTTCAACCTGACACAGGGTACAAAATATGAATTTCTTTCTTTATTTATTTTTTAATGTATTTGGTACAGGGCCTCCCTATGCAGCTTGAACTCATAGTGATTCTCCTGTTTTCAGCCTCCCCTGCACTGGAATCACAGGTGTGTGCCACCACACCTGGACCCATTCATCAACTCAACGTGCCCTGGGGACAGGACTGGGGATTGAACCCTGGTCGCTGAATTTACCAAAGCAGGCATTTAGTCCACTGAGCTATCTCACTGGCCCTGCAAAGTACAAATTTAACAAATTTATTTAACAAGAAAAATCAACATTCTGTGCCAGCCCCACCCCCGGCATGCTGAGCCAGCCACTGAGACTGTGTGTGGCAGCACACACCTGTAATCCCAGAACTGGGGAGGCTGAAAACAGGAGAATCAGTAAGAATCCAAGCTGCATAGTGAGACTCTGCACCAAATACGTAAAAAGTGAATGGATGAAGGAAGGAAAAAAGAAAAGGAAGGAAGGAAGGAAGGAAGGAAGGAAGGAAGAAAAGAAGGAAGGAAGGTAGGAAGGAAGGAAGGAAAGGGAAAGACAGATCAAAGGATTTGATTCAATAAACTTTTGGCAACTAAAAAAAATGAACTAGGCTTAAGAGGTTTTACTGGGGGAGGAGGACTCTGCTGGCAGCTGAACTAAAGGCCATGTGTGTTGTGCTGTGACAGAAAATTTGTCTGCATTTGTTCTTGTCCTGAAACTTTTCAGGAGACTCAGATTAAGAGTGGCTGACTGTTGAATTTGGTGGAAGAAATTTGAGACTGTGGATTGGATACTGTTTAGGGCTCTTATCCAGATCTACATTGAGAATCAAGAGAAAATAGACCATCTGAACGACTTAAAAAGTTTTCAGTGTGGCCAGAAAGCAAGGTTTCTCTAAAGTTAGGGCCCTGCAAAGATGGTTCAGAGAACTTGGTTGCTGGAAGATTAGCATTAGAAAGAAGCTAAGTACTTGAAATAAGACAGTTGGAAAAGTGCCTTGAGTAAATGTGAGAAACCAGCAGTACTCTACCATTTGCAGGCTCAAACTTGCAAAAGCAAAAGATGCTGCTTTGAGGAGAGGCCTGGAGTGCAGCACTCCAAAGTGAGGGAAGTCTAGGAACGTGAATGGATTCCCTAAAATATACTCCCCCCAGCTCAGGCATACAGACACTCAGATGATTCTGGAGCCACAAGCAATTTGCACCACAGCTCAGGTATTGCTCCAGGTGGTGGCAGCCCCTGATAGCATCTGTACGATGCTGCTTTTATATGCATGCAGAATGCAATAATGTGAGTTCAGGGAAGTTCATCCAGGATTTCAGAAGAGGGCCTGGGAGGCCAGGTACACTCAGAGGATGTGTGGAAAGCTGTGCATGTGACAACAACAGTGCAGTGGAGACCTCAGAATGTCATAAAAACCACTAACATGGAACATCTCAGGAAAGCTACAAGTGGTGAGGAAAGAGCCAGCCAAAGAGAGAGGCTCTGAATATGGAATGTCTAAAGAAAGCCACATGGAGTGAGAACAGTCTACTCAAAAGAGAAGCCATGAGGGTTACAACCACCCGTGGTGCTACAGGGACAGTCACTTAAGCCCTTAGGAGTTCCCTGCTCATGACAGGTTGACCTGTGTGCTGGACAGGAACTCTAGGATTTAATGTTTGCCCTGCTGGACTTTGGTCTTATTTTGGTCTCATTCTTTTTTATCCCTTACTTATACCCTTTGGAGTGAGAATATTTAGCCTGTCCCTTTGTATGTTGGTAGTATTTGACTTTTCATTTTTATAGAAATTCACAACTAACTGTGCCTTAAAGATGGGGTGATTGTGGGGCTGGTGAGATGGCTCAATGGTCTAAAGCACCTACTTAGAACAAGCTTAACAAAGCACAGGGACCGCGGTTCAATCCCCCAGCACCACATGCGAGCCAGCCCCGCCCCCTGGTGGGCTGAGCTGGCCACACACACACACACACATGCACATGCACACACACACACACACAAATAAATAAAAAAAATTAAAAAAAAAGATGGGGTGGTTGGAGACTTTAGACTTGGACTTTTTAGCAGTGCTGAAAGTGTCAGAACTTGAACAACTCTTAGAGATGGATTACATGCATTTTTCATAAAGATATCTGCATAAGTCTTTTGGAAGCCAAAATAAGAATGTTATAATTTTTATCAAGTGCTCCACATAGTCCCATGGGTGGAGTTTTGGGGAAGTGTGTGGAGACATGACAATCACCCATTGGTTAGTTTTTATAGCTAAATGTAAGGTTTAGAGATAAAGCCTGGTCAAAGGATGTGTTCACTTCAAGCATGGCCTGAAAGGGTGCATCTCCCTCCTACCTCCCTTGGTCCCACTCTGCCTCCTGCCTACCATGCCATGAGCTCTTTCTCTTCCCTCATGCTGCCCTACCTGGGAATCAGTCAACCACAAATTGAAACCTCTACAGATTTTGAGCCAAAATAAAACTTTTCTCCTTTAAGTTGTTTGATAGGTATTATGTCTCAGGAACAAGAAAGTATTTAAGACATCTATGATTGTTGTAGAATTTGTTACCTTTGCCTGGGTGGCATATTTGTTGCTGTTAATTGATTTTTACTGCACACCAATATCTGGTTTGTTTTTGGGTCACCAACAATACTATGGATCATTTCTAGTGATTTTGGTACATATTCTATTACATTGTACTCTCTCCTTACAAATTAATAAAAGCAATATGATCTTGAGACAGAGGCAAAGGCCCATACTTAGCCACCCCAGAACACATAACTGAAATGCTGACACTAAACAAGACCTCCACCCTAACAGCAAAGTCTTTCCAATATGATCAACTCTCAATTCTCAGATTAAAACAAAAACAACAAAAATAGATAAATAAAAAAACAAAACAAAAATGCTTCCAGCTCACCCAAAGCTGATTCATGAGATGTAGATGAGGAGGAAATCAAAATCCACAAGATTGGATTTTTTCAAAGATGACAGAGGAAGTAAAAAAGGAAACAACAAAAACCAGATCAATAGTGCATCCACATACTCAAAGATATAGCTGAACAGATAATACATGTGATAAACAAAATGCTCAGAGTTCATAGAAGACCCTAATAGGAAGCTAGCTGAGATAAACAAAATTATACAAAACACAAAGAATCACATTATCAATGAATTGGAGTCAATAAACTTGCACCCAACAGAAATCCCAGAGAAGATTTTACTGAATGTATGGTTAGCACAATTGACCAATGTGAAGTTACAGAAGAAAAGCTCAGAGGTAGAACACTTGCATAGCCAGCTGGAAGCCCCACCTTTGTTTCTCAGCATCAAAACCAAAAAATAAACCTCAGCTAAAAACCAAAAAGACAAACAAACAAACAAGCAAAACAAATATTAGGATAGGTCTGATGAAGGTGACCCTATACTTGGAAATGACTTCAAACCATAAGAAAATGGAAGATGGATTAGCCATCTCATAGATGACACAAAAAAATTATCAAATATTAAATGGATCTATTAAAAACTCAGAAGACAAAACAAGAAGAATTAAGAATCTGTTTACAGAAAGTGCAAGCAGAAAATTTTCCCAGTGTGGGAAAAGCATTTAGCATATAGGTAAAGGAAGTTTACAGCACTCTAAATGGCCATTATCAGAGAAGACCTTCTGAACAACACATCATAGTCAAAATCCCAGTAGCCCCCACAGAAATAAAATCTTAAAAACTGGCAGGAAAAAGGTAACAAATCACTTAAAATGGAAATCCATTAGAATTAGAGTAGGTATCTCAAAAGAAACATTAAAGGTCAGGAGAACTTACAAGGAGCTGTTTTGAGCCCCCCCAAAAAAACCAAACAAACAAAAAACAATTTCCAACTCAGACTGATTCACCCTATTAAGAAACTATCTTTCAGAATTAATTAAAAAATAGTGTCTTTTGTGGCAAAAAGCATATTATGAAATTTGAGACCATAAAGCAGCAATCCAAAAAATTCTCAAAGATATCCTAGAGACAATGAAAACCAACAATACCAAAATTTTTAATAGACAAAAAGAATCAAGATATACCATACATAGGTACAAACTACCTCTGATGAATGTGACCATTATGTATATCTATCATGTAGCAATAAAATTAATTTAAAACATTTAGAAGTTTAATAGAATGAATGCACTGAGTTAAGCAGAAAGGAAAGGAAAGAAATCTGAAACAGCCAAATAAAGCAATGACAGGATTATGTACATGTTTTTCAGTAATAACTCTTAACGTGAATGGTCTCAAACCCAAATCAAAAGACAAAGATTTAGCAAAATAGATCAAGAAAAAAATCCTGCAGTATGCTCTATACAAGAAACATTTAATCCAAAAAGAAATTCACAGATTATATATAAAGTGAACAAAACAGCATCCATGAAACAAGAGCATAAAAATTCAGGAGTAGATACCCTTTGGCAGAAAACAGATTTCAAGCCACATCTGATCAGAAGAACCAAGAGGCACTATATTGATTAATGGTACAAGTCAATAAAGATAATAATTATAAATACATATGCACCAAACACTGGTGCACTTAACTTGTCCAGTAGTGAGAATGACTACTGGACATAAAAGATAAATAACACAACTACAGTAAAGGACCTCAATATCCAGCTATCACAAACAGACAGGTCAATTAAACAAAAAACTGAAAAACAATTATTATCTTGAATCACAATTTCAAACAAATAGCCTTAATAGTTGTGCTGGATTGACAACTGGTAGTCAACCTGTAACACACAGCTGAACTGAACCAGTGTGGTGCTAGGTGTGGGGATTGCTCCTAGCAGCATAAAAGGAGAACTGGAGAAGAAGTGGTGCTTTTGGTTTTGCTGGAGAAGTGTGTCATGCTGGCTTTTATTTTATTTATTTTATTTTTTTATTTTTTGTGCCAGAGATCAAAAAATTGGGACCTTGCATTTGCCAGGCAGACACTTATGCTGCTGAGCTATATCCCTGGCCCCTGGCTTTCTTTCTTTCTTTTTTTACTTCTTTAAAGAAAAATAAACTTGAGGCTTTTATAGATAAGTAGATGCAATTAGAGTGATACTCATAAGTGAAATAAATCAAGACATGTGTAAACATGTATTTGCTCCCTAGTTTAAGAAACTGAAAGGGTAAATAAAAACTAAAAGGTACAATAAATATAGTAAAAGGGAAAGAAACTACTCAAAAGGGAGGGACAACTGGGATTAAACATAACAATATGCAATGTAACACCCATGGTTAATTTCCTATAATTTTGTTTTGAAATTCTGTATTGCTTATTATTCTTTAAATTATAGTTGTGTTTTAATGATATATAGGTAAAAACAGGATAAGTTAAAATAAAATATGTATTTTATTGACATAGTAGGATAATACAATTTTTAAAGAATTTAAAGATATTTATGCTAATAAAAATTAGTAAGAATGAGGCTCAGAAACAAGATTAATTTGGCTTTTTTTAGGAGGCTTGCTTATTTTGAATTCAGCTGTTCTCATTGTCAGAGGAGCTTAGGAACTTGCTGTTGCTGAGGAAGGCTTTGGCACTTCTCAGGGGAGTACTAGTTCTTACTTTGAGTGTCACTTCTTGGCTCTAGTGCAGATTCCTTAGCCTACTAGCACAAATCCTTCATCCTGCTACCATGGACTTCCTAGCTTCCGCCACTGATCTTTGGGCCTTTCTTATGCAGATCCATGAAACAGGCTTGCATTAAACGTTGTTGTGGGTTCTAGACCTCCAGCTGGACTTGTGGGGGGGGGGGGCGTTGCCTTGGGCTCTAGGCCTTCATTTGGACTCATGCACAAGATTGCCTTGGGATCCAGGCCCTCAGCTGCATTCTCGGGATCTTTAACATGTGGGAGGATTTTCTGCACTCTTTTTTATAGAACACTTTGGGTGACTATTATAAAATAATCCTATAAATTATATGTCCTGTGGGAAATTATTTCCCTTGCAAACCCTGACTGCAACAACAAATATCTACAGTTTTTCAGCTAACAATAACTGACTAATAGATTCTTTTTAGTAGCACAAGAAACTTCCTCCATACTAGGTCACATGCTAGCCCACAAAGCATCCTTAAATAAATACAAAAAATCAAAATTATCCCATCATATTATCAAATCATATTGCAATGAAATTAGAAATCAATCGCAAAAAATCACACAAATCAAATAGATGGAGATTAAATACACACTTAATAAATCAATGGGCCATAGAATAAATCAAGGCAGAAATTAGACACTTTTTAGAAGCAAAGAAAAATGCCAGTACAATGTGCCAGAAACTATTAGACTCAATGAAAGCAATCCTAAGAAGGAAGATTGTAGCAGTGACTTCGCACGTCAGAAGAAACAATGCAAGACCACATAAATAACCTAATGATGTACTTCAAGATGCTGGATTAATAAGAATGACCCAAATCCAAAGCTAGTACAAACAAGGAAATTACAGAGATCACAACAGAACTTAATGAAATTGAGACAAAACAGAATCAAGGAATCAGAGATGATTCTTCAAAAGAATAAATTCAATAGCAACCCACAGCTGATCTTACAGAAAAGACCAAAATCTATGTAATTAGAAATTTTAAAACTTAAATTACAATAGGACACTGTCAAAATCCAGAATATTATTATCACTTTACTCCAATAAAGTATAAAATTTAGAAAAAGATTAGTAGATTCCTAGATACATATTAATTACCAAGACTGAACCAAGAAGATGTAAAAGCACTGAGTAATACAACATTGTAATATTGAGGCAATGATAAAAAGCCTACCAACAAACAGAAGCCCAGGACATGAAGAATTCATCACTATACTCTGTAATAACTTCAGAGAAGATCTAATGCTAATCTCAAATTTGTTAAGAAACTGAAAAAGAAGTACTGCCAAGCTCATTCCTGAAGGCTAGCATTAATGTATTAAAAATTAAAAAAAACAACTAAAATAGGACACTGCAGGCCAACTTCTTTAAGAATTGATGCAAATATCCTCCACAACGTACTGCCAATCAAAACAAGTTATTAAATTATCATGCAGTATAGCTAAGTAGACTTCATCCCAGAAATGCAGGATGGTTCAACAAAAGCAAATCAATAAATGTAATACATCACACAACAGAAACAATGGCAAAAATACCTGGTCATCTCAGAGGATTAAAAAAAAAAACTTTGAGAAAATTCAACATTTGTTCATGATAGCACAGAAGAAAATAAGTATACAGAGAACTTACTCTGATGAAAACCATTTGTAATCATCCTACTTCAACATATCAAATGGGAACTGAGAACTCTTTCTACAAGATCCAGAACAAAACATGGATATGCACTATTGCCTCACCTGCTCAGTATAGTACATGAAATTTTACGCAGCTCAATCAAATGAGTGAAGCCTGCTTCTGGGAATGAGTTTGGGAGAAATGCTTCCCTTTCAATTTCACTAAAGAGTTTGGGAAAAATTGGCATTAAATCATCTCTAAATTTCTTATAGAATTTAGCTGTGAATCCATCAGGGCCTGGGCTTTCTGTTGTTGGTAATGTTTTTTTTAATTTTTCATTTCTTTTTATTTTATTGGTACATTTTAGATGTACATAATGATAATATTCATCACAGGGAATTTGTAGCTGTAAATGCTATTATCTTGGTTCTATTTTTCCAATTCCCCTCTACTCCCTATAGCCCCACTTTCCCCTCTTACAAAACTTATTTTTCTTAATTTTTTTAAATTAATTTTATTGAGAAAGAAGTAGCAATGAGAGTTTCAAAACAGGTTAGTAAGACAGTTACGATAATTAATACATTGCATATTGTTGTCTTTGTAGTAGTTATTCATATGTTGTTGGTAAGTTTTTAGTGACATTTTCAATTTCATTGACTGATATTGAGTTATTCAGAATTTTTAAATCTTTTGGTTCAGCTTTGGTAATTCATATGGATCTAGGTCTCTGTCCTTTTCTTCTGGCTTTATCATTCTATGAGTACATTTCTCAGATGAAGAAATACAAATGACAAATAAATACAGGAAAACACATTCAGCATCATTGATCAGAGGAGAAATGCAAATTAAAACAGCATTGAGATACCATCTCACTCTAGAAAAAAAGGCTACAATAAAGAAGTCAACCACTAACAAGTCCTGGAGGAGTTGTGGGGAAAAAAGAAACACTTCCTCTCTATTGGTGGGACTGTAAACTGGCACAACCACTGTGGAAATAAGTGTGATGATTCCTCAAAACAAAAAAAATAGCATTAGAAGTCCCACTTAACCCAGCTATAACCCCTCTGGGTGTTTTACCAAAAGACCTGAAAATATAATACCATAGTAATATCTGCACCCATATTTATAGCAGCACAATTTGTCATAGCTAAATCTTTGGAAACAACCCAAATGCCCATCACCTGAGAAATGGGTAAAAAAATATTGGTATTTTTATACCAATGGAGTGTTGCTCAGTTATAAAGATAGATAAACTTGAGGATTTTATAGGTAAGTGGATGCAACTAGAGGCTATACACATAAGTGAAATAAATCAGACTCACATGTGTAAACATTGTACTGTCTTTCTAGTGTAAGAACCTAGAAGAGCAAATAAAATCTGAAAGGTACAATAGAATAACCAAAAGATAGTGAAGATAAGGAATAAACAGTTGAGATGAGGGAAAGGAGAAAAGATAGAAAAAGGGGAAGAAGTCATGTAAGTACATACATAGGACAGCTAAGATGATTATAATACTAATATCTATCAGGTTTTTTTAAGGTAACAGTTAATGTTTAAAATTTTTACTTTGACAATTTTATATGCTAATATCTGTAATCTGAGAAACTACTTCAAAAACAGCACTGTACAGTATAATAATCACTGCTGAATAACTTCCATATTATTTTTTTCCTTTTTTTTTTTAAGGTATTAGGACATGGTCTACAGGGTCTATAGGGTCTCACTACATAGATCAGACTCACAGTGATCCACCTGTTTTCAGCGTCACAAACACTGGGATTACAGGCGCGCTGCACAATGCCCAGTCTCAATCGCTGTCTCAGCATGCCCCAGGAGGCAGGGCCGGCACCGCATGCCAAGGACTGAACCCCAGCTGCTACA
>NW_004524657.1:13201752-13202860 GCF_000260255.1 Octodon degus
TCCTGGCAAGCGCAAGGGTCTGAGTTCAATCCCCAGTTCTGCCAAATAAATAAATAAATAAATAAATAAATAAATAAATAAATAAATAGCAGGCCAAATGGCTCAGTGGACTAAAGCTCCTGCAAGCAGGCACAGGGGCCGGGAATTGGATCCCAGGCCTACCCCCAGGGCATGCTGAGACAGAAATTGAGTCCTGGTGTGCTGGTGCAAGCCTGTAATCCCAGCTCTTGGGAAGCTGTAAACGGGCAGATCACTATGAATCTGATCTAGTGAGACCTAAAACCTAGTAGTGTGATCCTAAACATCCTGTAGACCCTCCTCTAAAATACAGGAAAAAAGAATAAATAAAAATTAAAAAATAAACTAAAATGAAAATTAAAAAGAGAGGTGTAAACATGCTGTATTATAAACATATACTAAGAAATGGCCAACTGAAATGAATGGACATTTCTCAGGAATACAAATGGCCAATAAATGCATGAAAAAGTATTCAACATCTCTGACCAGTGGAGAAATGAAAATTACTGGAGAAATGAAAATTAAAGCAATACTGATATTCAACCTTACAATGGAAACATTGGAGTTCAATTCAATTCAAACAACAGAAATCATCAAAAAATCAAATGATAAATGCTGGAGAGACTTTGAGGGGAAAGGAGCTCCTCAACACTGATGGTGGGAGTACCAAGAAATACAACCACAATGGAATTCAAAAGCCCCAATGAATATAAACAGTATAGGTCATCAACACAATTGTAATGAATCACATTAAGTTATTCACTAGTTTGTATTTTGTAGGACATTCACCTTATAATCATCTTGAGGAGTAGGTACCTATTACAGCTTAGTCTCTTCTTTTCTTTATTTTATTTTTGGTACCTGGGATCAAACTCAGGACCTTGTACTTACCAGGCAGGTGCTTATGCCACTGAGCTACCTCCCCAGCCCTATACCTTAGTGCTTTTTTAAAAATCCTCTTCCTTTTCACTTCCACTTTCCTTCCTCCTCTAAATTTCCTTTCTCCATTAGGTAGTAATAACAAGAATGAAAATGGAGAAAGGAAATTTAGAGGAGGAAGGAAAGTGGAAGTGAAAAGGAAGAGGATTTT
>NW_004524658.1:0-647 GCF_000260255.1 Octodon degus
AGCGACTGTACAGTGCTATTTCCAGAATGAAATTTTAAAACTGCAGGTTGAATAGGAGAATTGTAGTTGAGGTTGGAGAGGGGATATTTGTCCTTTCTCTCCTGTTTTCAGATTTTCCAGAAGAGATACATTGAAACATGTCTTTGATTTCTTATATAAATCCAAACATATTTAAAGGTCACTAGCTACTTAACAGAGGAGTCTTACACTTGAGAAAACAGAAGCAAGATCATAAAGAAAAAAAAAACTTGAAAGGTTATTTATTTTTTTATATTAATCGATTTATTATTTTCTCTTGTTCAGACAGGGTCTCACTATGCAGTTCAGACTGGTGTTGAGCTCACTTTGTGGCCCAGGCTGGTCTTGTACTTGCTATGATCCTCCCAAGTGCTTGAAAGGTAATTTATAAAATACATTCTTCCCCAAAGAAGGATATTTCCATAAAAGTTAAAGTATGATTAAAAATGGGTGGCATGAATAAGAATTGAGAAATTTCATATTCAGTTGCTTGCATGCAGGAAAAGGGTGGAAAGGGGGTAGAAAGGTTCAAAATGGGGTGAAATTGTAACAGCTCTTGGTTTTAAAATCTTCATGAAAATTGACTGTCATGCAGAGTCATTAGTGAGCTTCCTTTCAGTTTAGTCATA
>NW_004524658.1:2927-5836 GCF_000260255.1 Octodon degus
GTGTGTGTGTGTGTGTGTGTGTGTTCAGGGTCTCACTAAGCAGCTTGGATCCTAGTGATTCTCCTGTTTTCAGCCTCCCTGGCGCTGGGATTGCAGTGTGTGCCACCACACTGGGACTCAGTCGCCACCGGCTCAGCATGTCCAAGTACAGGACCAGAGCAGCGTGTGGTTTGTTTATATATTTTATGAGGAGGTTGCCTTTGTAAACAAAGAACGTGTATACCTGAAAGATGGAAAGTTCTGTGAATAAAAAGTATCTTCTCCATCCTTTTGTCAAATGGTGTCATGATTTCTATGCAGTAATTGGAAACCAGGAAATACTGTTTGAATGTAAAAGGATGAAAGAATGTATGAGTGAAAATAAAGCACTAGTTAGATAAGCAGATATTTTTGTAGTACTTCACGGATAAAATTCATCAACACAATAATATTCATGATGCTAAGAAAGCAATTTTTTTCCTTCAGATTTGTTACATGGAATTTCAAATGCTGTCTAGGAAAACTGGTGCACAGAGAACAGAGAGGAGAATGTGAGGGTGAAAAGACAGCGTGTGTGCCGCTAAATCAAATCAACATGTCTCACATAATATTGTTTCTGTGAAGAAACACTCAGCACCATCCAGCAGATCCTGCACTTTAAGCAAAGGCTACAGACATGCAGAGATAAGCTGATCTGCAACCCAAGGTATTTAACTGTGAAGTAGAGACATAAAAATAGAAAATCATATAAAATAAACAAAACACTCAAAGTTAGCAATCAAATGTGACAAAATACAGTGCTTGCAAAACAACACCAAATGACCACCACCTACTCTCCATCTAAAAGGCCACTGCATTTCACCTGGAGAATGAATAGAGGTGTGACTAATATCAGTTATTTATTCCCATACTTTCCATGTGGAGTTTTACATTTCCTAAAGTGAATTTAGTGATTGCTTGTGTTTCACCACCCTTCAATCAACTGAACATTGGCAAGCCTAGTTTTTCTTTGGCATTTAAGATAAAACTGGGAAATAAGTGATTAGTGTATCTTAACTGTATCCCCAGCACATAGCCAGCGTCTTGGAGCTCTGACCTCTCACGCATATCCTCAGAGACCATGCATGGTGAGTCTTCTCTAGATTTTAGCTGAATGATTCAGCACGACTCAATGATTATTGAACATGAATACACAACTGTAACGGTTCAGGAAGAATTCCAAGTATTTGCTCACATACAAGAGAAAGTAGATTTTAAGGCAGCCTGAATTTACTCAGTCCAGAAATCCATTAACTTTCCAGGACACAGAAAGGTTTACATAACAACAGGTGGAATTGAGACATACAGGTGGAATTTATAAATTTAGACAAAAAATAATATTTTGCTTTTTTTGTTTTTACTTTATGTGCTTTAGTTGGTAGGTACAAATACAGGATAAACTGACATTTTATTAAGACTTAAAGAAATTTTCATGCTGTTGTTACTGGATTTAGAAGGGGCTATACTGTCCTAAGTATCTGAACCACTCCATTATATGAGAAGAGGCTATAGATTAAAAATAAATTGTGATGTATACCTTCTATACATATTCTTTTTCATAATGGGTATTGCAATCAAATAAAGGAAACACATGAAGGCATATATCAACCAAGAGGTTTTTTATTGAAATTATGTATCATTTATAATGATATTTTATCAATACTTTTATTCTGTATAAAAACATAAAAGGGCCAAAGATACAACTCAGCAGACTAAGCACCTGCTTAGACAAGTGCAGGTACCAAGTCTGGATGTGGTGGGGCACACCTGTAATCCCTGCACTGGAGAGGATGAAAACAGGAGGATCACTATGAATCCAAGCTGCAGAGTGAGACACTGTAGGAAATACATAAAAAAGTAAAAAAAAAAAAGAATAAGAGTTTTTAAATATTATAAATGAGCATCATACAGTAGGAGAGATTTGCATCAGAAGTTTTGCCATAATAATCTATATTTTTATCATTAATTAATTAATATCTATGTATTTGGTATAAAACTCAGTGGAATCAGTGTCCAGCTCAGTGTTGGGGGCAGGACAGGCATGACATGTGGTGCTGGGGATCAAACCTGGTCTCAGCTCTTGCCTAAGCAGGCACTTAGTATGCTGAACTATCTGGTCCTTAAATATATAGTTTAAAAAAATAGCTACATTTTAAAGCAATATACTTTGGAGACTTACCATGATAAATAGGCAATGATGCCTGGATAACTACTCAGTTGATTAGAATACCCTGATCTTATGTGGTTCATTCTTTTCTTGACTATTTCAGGTACTTAATGTACAAAAATTGTATTTCAATTTTAAGACCTATAAAAGTTAAGATATTCTATATTACATTTGAATGGAAGGAAAATCAATCTGAAAATACTCTACAGATACTACTGAATAATAATTATATTGCTTAAACCTACTCAGCAAGTAACCTAACATACCAAAGAAGTCATAATAAATTTATCCTAAGATAAAGCACAGAATAAAGGCTTACTGCAATTGTCAATAACTGAAATTTATCAAAGTAAAGTATTAATGTTGTAGTATTACAACAACCTACAACTCTATGACTTCCTAGGATTTGTTAAGAGAAAAAATTAAACTATCAAATTATTAGCCATGGTCATAGTGGTGCAGGGCTGGGGAGGCTGAAAACAGGAGGATAACTATGTGCCTGAGCTGTATAGTGAGACCCTGTAACAACCAAGTACATTAAAAAATTATTTTCCATGGAATGAGGTTTTATACCTTTTATTAAGAATTTTACACTCTTGGATCATATGATAATTTCACTTAGTCATATGTGGTACATGTGGTCAAATATTTCATTAAATAAAAGAACAATTTCCATGCCAGTCAGATAGAATTATGAATGACATATTAAGGTAGAATTAAAAAA
>NW_004524658.1:6174-10513 GCF_000260255.1 Octodon degus
TTGCCAGTTAAAATATGTTGCCAGTTAAAATATGTTGCCAGTTAAAATATGTTGCCAGTTAAAATATATGACACTAAAATTTGTCAAAACAAATACAAAATTTAGATAAATATATTGACTTAGTGTAAATATGTCCCATATTGCATGAGACATAAACTAAATGTGTATATTGTTAATAAAAAACTCAAATTTAGGTGGGTATATCCCATATTTTTATTTGCTAATTTTGGCAACCACTAGATAGACAATAAAGAGGAAACTACAGCACAAGAAATAGTATATGTGAGTGAGAAAAGTAGATAGGAAAACTGAAATTTGATAAGGATGAGATGGAGGTTATTTACTTAGGCAAAGGGATACCTGAGAAAGACATACAGTGGGCCCAGAGAAAGCTTGTGCAAATGTCTAAAGAGAGCATTGCTTCTGGGTTGACTGACTAATAGTTTAATCTGTGATGTAAACAAAGGGTAACCAATGACTTACTGGATCCACAGTGTCCTTTATGACTGTCTGGAGAATGGCCTAAGGAGTTCGCAAAGCATGCCTTGGAGCACATCAAGGGGGGGGGGCTATGGGCCTTGGGGGGATGACTTCCCAATTTCTCTCCAGTGCTGTTCCCTTGTTGTGCTTCCAGACACTTTGTGGTGAGCAAATGTATTCCGCAGTACCCTTCCAACGTGATATTTGTTCCTAAAGTCAGCAAGACCACGGACTGAGCCCTTTAAGCCACAAAGAAAATACAGCTCTGCCCATGTAGCATGTGGGAATCTGGGAGGCTGATCAATACATGGCTACAGCTTACAGAGGTAAAGACATTTCTTAGAGTTGTTGTGTCTGTCACTACTGGAATTAACCTAGGAGCTGTCCATTCAGAATTGTACATTCTTGTAATAGACTACAATTCCTTTGGCTTAAAGTAATGCCAATTCAAGTGTATGGTACAGGCAGAGGTTTTTTTTTTATCTCTTTCAGAAATAAAATTGTTTCTAAATACAGCTAAAATACTTCTATCAGCCATAAGACACATGCATATGACTTCGCATTAATACTTCTCTGGAACAAAGTGGCTTAATTACCTTTCACGAGAGAATCCATGTAAAAGTAGTTTTGTTACAAATGAATACTTTCATTTCATACACATCAGAAAAATAATTCTAGCTGGATTAATGGTAAGTAATGATATAATTATATACCTTGATCAAAAACGGAAAGGTTTTATTTAGTGATACTCTCATAAGCATTATAAATTTCCTAAATTCTAAATATAAAATAATTTATTCAATCCTTGAGTATATAAGAAATGACTATAATTATTTTAAAACATATTTTCTAAAAGATGTACTTAATTCAGATCTTAGAAGTTTCTCATTTATTAAACGGTAGAACTATGTACCTGCATTTTCAGAATTGGGTGTTTAATTTGGAAAAAAAATATACAAAAGTACAATTCTCTTTCTAAACACTCAGATTAGAACTAGTTATCTCCTGGAAAATATCCAGTTTCCTTGTAGTCTTTAATGTTCTGTACCAAATCACAGATTCATTGTTATTAAAGCTTTTATAGATAAAAGTACTTTTTGCTTGTGTTAGAAAATAGGATTTATGAGGGTTGCACACTATAATATGCTATAACATTCAAAATCATCAAAGTTTCAGTCTTAAATTGAAGCCAATGTGTACTGAAATAATTACTCTTCTTTGAAATATGTATATACATACAATTTTTATGTACTTGTAGCAAGAGTATGCTGCATTAAAAATGTTACATCAACTGCCATGTTTTATTGTGGAAGGAATCTGGTGTACATGATTTTAGTTTATGAAAGATAACATCTGACTTTGGGTTTTGAACCTTGAATATAGTTCCAGAACCTACTTATAATGAATATTTGAATGAATTATGATTATCTATTTTTATGTTTACATTTGTTTCTAGATTGATTTACATTTATGTGATAATTTATATGAAATTTTAGAAGCTTGTTTATCTTCAAGAAAGATGACCTCAATGATTATGAGGGATCTGACATAAAGTCCTACTATCTATGAATTTTATTATGTATCATCAACTTAAATGATCTGAATCTTTTCCATTTCTCTTGATCTATTGACCTATAGATGGGATTAATACTTTTTGAAGCAAGTTTTCTTTGAATTCACTAAATATGATATAATTAAATTTTTAGCAAAAATACACATGTGTTAATTCCCACTTCTAAGTAATTTGCTCATTTTCATAACACCTAGTAAGTGGTTCATAAATCTTTTTCATACTTTATATGACCAATACATTAATGCATGAGTAGTTGACTAAATGGATGAATGATGAAATAATCTGAAATAGCCGTACTTGTCATTAAACCTTGAATATTTTGCAAAAGTGTTGTCTGGTTATTCTAGACATCGTTTACTTTCAGGACCTACAAAGTATAGTAAGAATTGAAAGTCCTTATAAATAATTACTTATAATCAATGATACTGATCACTTTTTGCTGAAGGGTTACATTATCTTGTAAGTGTTTAAAGTGAATACTGCAAGAAATACTTAGTAAAACCCAAGAAATTTTCTGATCAATTCAAAATGTTTGAAAACTAACACTACAGCTTAATAATACAATAATTTAAAATACGTACTAATTTTTATATTGGACATGGAAATAAAACTGATAGATTTTTAACAGTCTTTATTCGAAGATACAGTAAGAAATCTTGTGAAAAAATTTAGTTCCTTAGTCAGGTTTCTCCTTTCCCTTTTTGTTTAATGAATGATATTCCTTGTGATCTTGGCAATATTTATTGATGTGTATGAAACGTGACTAACAATAACTTTTTGTGATGAAGCTATAGCAATAACATTCCAAGTGTAATGCTCCGAAATTAAGCAAGCATTAACACACTGGTAGGATAGGAGTTGGCTATATGTAATCCATCATTACTTGTAGAATGGCTTTGTACTGAATTGCATTCTGCTAAAGAGGTCACTCTGTAATTCCAGTGAAGCTTTTAGAAATGGCTTAACCAGATTGTACACAAGATAATGCCAAGGTTAATGTCTATATTTTAATTAAATGCATGATCACAAGCTCAGTTGCACCCTGAGTGAGACTATACTACGACACCAAGAAGAGCTCATCTCTGTTGTATTTAGCTGCAAACCTTTTATTTGAACAACTAAATATAAGCTACAGCTAAAAGCCAGTATCAATAATAAAATTGCAATATATTTCTTCCATAGACGACAATTCTTTTTATAATTATTAAATTAACAATACACTTCAGAGATGATAGAGACACAAACTGGACCAGATTTCAATTCTCAATATAACAGTTTAAGAAGAAGCAAGGCACTTTCCATGTTGTTATAAACTCCTGCACGTGGGCTTCTCAAGGTTGGAGGCAGCGAATTTCCACATCCTTCTAATCACTGGCATCCATGCTGAGGCAGTTGGTATGAGGAGAGGCCAGAGGCAAGAGTGTATGTTCTTCACCTCATTTACTAAGTAAATGTGTCGCTCAGGGAATGGTAACATCTGCCAGCAGGGATGACAATGTAAATCTACCAATGCAAAGGGGGATCCTAAAGCTTTCACTCACTCCTCCATAGTAAGCTGCCATAGATTCTACTTAATCGCATCTGCCCTTTCTTCTTCTACTGTAGAGCTGTAAGAGCTGGCTCCAGCAAAAAAAGCTAGTCACTGCTCTTTGATTTGGACCCACTCTAAGAAGTAGTTGGAGAAAGGGGAAGGAGAGTCAGAAAGCAAAACACTCTCTTTCCGGTTGCCTTCTACCCGAACTCCTAGCTGTCTTTCTCTTATCCTGGATGTCCTGGTTTCCCTTTTACTTCTACATAAAGACTTATGCTAGAGAATTAGCCAGTTTCTCCTGTTTTTAACCCTGTGCAGTTTTACATAACTCTATGCTTTATTAGGTTTGATACTGTCAAAATTGAAATGAAACAACTCAGAATAGAATTGTTGAGTAACTGTCTCCTTCATATACTTCTGATGCTTGTAAATGAATGACAGATTTGTTTTTTCAATGGCATAATCCAACACTTCGGACAGTATCTTAATATATGATAGGTGTGTTCAGATAAATAAATAAATAAATAAATAAATAAATAAGCAAAATTAAGGCCTCATTTATAATAATCGTAAATTTACTTACAAAGAAGCAATGTTTGAAATAAAAAGAAAGAAGCTTTAAATACAGTCCCAGTTATCTTAGAACATACACTCCTGCTTATGGCCTCCCCACACCAGCATAGAGGCTGGTGATTAGAAGAACATTTTGTTGACTGTGCCCACTCAGAAGTCACAAAATAAAAGCTTCCTTTCTT
>NW_004524658.1:11753-13563 GCF_000260255.1 Octodon degus
AAAGGAGTTTTTAAAGGGGAAGCAATATTTAAAAGGTATTGAAGGAGAGAATAAAATGATGAAGGCAAAAGCTAACAGAATACAAAGCAAAACTTAGTAGAAATAATAAATAAATCACAAGCTTTGGTAGAAAAATTTCTTACAAAACTTAAGATAAGATGATGTGTAGACTGAAGAGTCTAGTGAGAAAGTAGAATATAGTTAGATACATTGATAATTATATTTTATAAAAGAAATAAGTCATCAATGGTACATGGTTGCATTTAAAATGCTGGATAAAAAAGGTAAGTTTATGGGAAAATACACAAGATCAAGTACTAAATGTACTAAATGAGAAACACAAAATGCATGTACAGCATTAATTATATTAGTATTTGACATGATTGTCAAGGCTCAACCTCCAAATTTTTATAAAATTTCAATAATTTATACACATATTTTACCAATGTTTTGTGAGCACATTATTCCTATATGAAATAAAGATTCTTTGTGCAAGGCAAGGAATCTTTATTCCACTCTAGACATGCAGTAGATGCTCAGAACTACTGTGGGCAACAATGCAAAAGTAAATTTTAATATATTCCACAATTAATTTATGAATATAATTATAAAAATCCTCAATTTAACAATTAAACTAATCCACCTGTCATAAATAGCATAATTTTAAAAAGAAATGTAGAATTTACTTTTAAAAATAGTATAAGAATAACTCACAAATGCAATTATTAATAAGTAATATAATGCTATTTTTACTTATAATGATATAAAATATTTGATAGTGTACATACATATTTTAGTAATAAAATTTTACATATAAGGCCATGAGTTTAATTCCCAGGGTCACAAGGCAACTATCTTGTAGAAATCCAAGTAGAAATTTACATTACAAAAATTTTACATATAAAATTCTATTTTAAATAATGTATTAGGAAAATAATTTTCTAAACATTTCTTTAAAGCCTTAGAATAATTTAAGGAGTTTCCTACCACTGTTAATATTCATTTGTGGGCCAAGAAAATGGCTCAGAAGAATAAGATCTTCCCTGGCAAGCTCAAGGACCTGAGTTCAATCTCCAGTTCTGCCAAAAACAAAACAAAACAAAACAAAACAAAAAAAATATTCATTTGCCAAAAGATTCTACCTAATTTATGGCAAAAACATAGAACATATACAAGGATTAAGCAATGAAATATGATTTATGACTTTCGCTTTTTATTTGTTTTATTTTTTCAAATTATATGGTCATATACACAGAAACTGTAAGGAACACATTTAGAAATGTTCACTCTATTAAGAGTACTCATCAAGTTTGTGAGGTTGTAAAATTATAGCAGAATCAATTAGAAGAGATAAAAGAAAGTAAGGCTGATTTTTGTAAAACTTAAATATGTATGATGTATGAATTCATCTAAAATTAAATGCATAGTCCACCATAAGAACTCTGGGCAGAATATGTCAGAAGATGTACACTCACATGAGTAATACGACTTGATATTACTGAGGTATCAATTCTCATTAAATTAATTTATAAATTCCACTAAATATCACTAAAGTCTCAACAAAAGTTCTGTTTCAGAAACACCTCCAGTAAAAAGTGGAAAGGGAAGTGAAACAGCTAAAAATGAGTAACACTGCCTTAGAAAATAACAACAGGTTAGCCCAACAGACCCTGTGGGTCTTCATTGTATTTAAAAGTATGTGGAATCAATGCAAGAAAGAACTGCAACACTGAATCAGAACAGAAAGCCTTCCACAGAATTTTAAACATAAAGCAACTTGATACGAGGTTCATACTGAAAACCAGAATGC
>NW_004524658.1:14648-16103 GCF_000260255.1 Octodon degus
TGTGCTCTCCAAGAGGAATGTAGCCAAACTTTAGATCTTAAAAATAAAATCTAGAATGTAAACAGTGTAAAAAGAGAGTTAACTTCAGAAAAAAATCATTTAGATACATTAAAAATAAATGTGCAAACAAACCCAATGCATAACTTAAAGAATATGCATTCAAATACTTTAAAATTAGGTAGAATAGATTAAAATAGTGTAAAGTTCAAAAATTAGAGTGTATCCCCATGTAGGGAGACTACTTTGATTAGAGAAAAAGAGGAAACAACAAAATGAAACTTAACCTTAGGAGTCTGCATGAGCAAGTGGTAAAATTATAAGGACAACATCTCTTGAGAGTTGTTTTTACTGATGTCTAGGTGTCAATAGGGAGTGCCTGGCACATCTCTGGGGCATAGAAATGTGACCAAGAGAGGTACAGTCTGATCAATTCTGTAGGTCAAAATTCCCATATGATGATGACTTAAACATTGACCATTTGTTTCTCCTCATTTGTGCTTTTGTTCATTTGTAATGAAAGCTATACAACTTAATTTACTAAGAATATTTTTGTTCACTTAACATACTAAATGACTATTTTGTATGAATAATTATTTTAATTATTTGAACTTAAATACTATATATATATAATGAATTTTCTCATTAATTATAATTTCTAGCAAGTCTTTCAACTTTTCTTGTGTAATTACACTTTTTACAAAGAATAAAAATTTCATATTTTAATTATTTCATGTCAACACTATTTTAGAACATTAATTGTGCTAATAGGACATTTTGTTCATCAGATTATCATTAGATTATTCATCTTAGTTTCGTTTTGACTTTGGCTCTAGACAGATATTAAACCTGTCAAAGAACTATAGTGTTTCAAATAGTTGAAGTTTTAATATTTTTCCAATTAGAATCTCATTTTGTTATATTTAAATTTCATCTCTAACATCTCATAATACTTTTCTGAGAAAATACATGTTCATAATGAAAATGTATCATAAAATCTATATAAAGCATGTTATGAAATGACAAAAGAAGATATAAGGCTTTTACATAGAAAAATACAATTCCTCTGCCAAAAATCACAGTTCTTATTAAATATGATCATTCATCACTTATAGTGAAAGCAATCTTTACCCTATAAATAGAACTAACATAGCTACTGCAATGTTTCTACTTCATTTAAAAAATTAAATTAAAAATCCCACAGCCACAGCACACATTTCTAGTGAGATCTTAATATTATGTCAACCTTGTACCTGAGGAAGAGATTATATTTTAAGTAGAACATCTATAGAAACAGCCAACTTTCATATTATCAGATATCATAGATTTGCCTTTGATCATGCAAAAATTCTTATTATAGTTTTAATATATAATCAGATTGCTGATAATCTGCCATCTGTGATACATATCCATGTACATTAGGACTGCTTTTACACTTATGTGCACAACTATTTTTCA
>NW_004524658.1:17098-18152 GCF_000260255.1 Octodon degus
AGGTAAGCATTTATTCTACTGAGCTATCTCCCTGGCCCCCTCATTGAGCATCTTGAAAAGCAATAAATTAGTTTTGACTTTAACAAGAGATAATTAATGTTTTGCTTTTACAATTAAATTTCAAAGAGTAACAACAGGAAATTTTTATCAACCTGGAAAATGTTAGTCCTGATGTAACAGTTACTGTCCTATGTTCAAGGTTTGTCCTGATATATGCAGATAGATGTGTTCATCAGGAAAGACATTTATTTCTGTGACTGCATGCGCAAGTGTGCTAGATTTGAATAACACTCTCCCCCTAAAAGGTTAGCACAGGAATCAGTGTGTTGTACAGTTTTCTGAGTTGAATGGAGTCAACAAAATCCACCTGGAAAATAATAGTTCTACAACTCCTTGTCAGCAATCCCCAAAAATTAGAGGAATTAGCTATAATGTTATAAAATTAAGTCAACATGCCCTGAAAATTCTAATTTTCGCTCCCTACCATAAAAATGAATGAATTAATGAATTAAATCTGAACTTCAAAAGATTTATTTATTCAGATATTAGCACAAAATGCTGGCTTTTGTTAATAGAACTTCTATTTTTATAGCCTGAGGCCTGACTCAAGTTTCTGACTTGGAATTCTTTCAACTGATTATTTGTCATGTGATCAGTGGTATATTTGCAACATATTGGTAGTTAAGGTGATACATTTATTTTTGCAGCCATAAATAATGTGCTATTTCTTAGATTTTTTACTGTGCTGAACCTTATCCATACTAGACAAGTGATGTAACTCCAAACCACATTTCTAGGCCTTAACTTGTTTTTTCATTTTGAGACATTGCCTTGCTAAATTATGCAGGCAGATTTTGAACTTCTAACCTCATGCCCCAACGACCCAAGTAGCTGGGATTATAGGCCTGAACCACAATGGCCAATTGCAAGAATATATGTTAAGCTGTAACAATATATTTATATACAGGAATTAAATGGCTAAGAATAGTAAACTTTATATTAATAGTAAACTTTACATTAATACATTAAACTTGGAGGACAGAATAAATGACAA
>NW_004524658.1:20845-21640 GCF_000260255.1 Octodon degus
AGCCCAGAACCCAGGGTACCTGGGCCAGCCACCAAAACCGGGAATGGTAGTAGGCCTGTAATCCCAGCACTAGGAAGGTTGACACAGGAGGATCACTGTGAGTCAGCTGCGTAGCAAGACCCTGTACCAAATAAATAAATAAATAAATAAATAAAAAATAAATAAATAATTTTAAATAATGGTAGCTACTTCGGTTGTTACTCAGTTTCAATTGTGACTGTTCTACTGAAGTTAATGTTTTGTAAGGTTGTCCAGATTAAATCTTTATGCATTTGTGTGTGTGTGTGTGTCTGTGTATTTCAAAGTCTCATTCTATTTACCAAGGCCAACAAATAGAAAAAGCAAACTCTCTAAACTAAGTGAAAATACAAACTGTGAATACCAAGAAAGTTTAGAATAACAATAAGCTTTATATTTAATACTATATTTTGTTTTATTTGAATAACCAATGCAAAGTTTTACCCAGTCAAACGAACTGAAAAGAACTAATGAAAATTCTAGCTTAAAATGGCCATATGAATATGAAAATTTAATAGTGAAAATAAGTAGAAGAGACCATTTTCCAAAATAAAAAGAATAACATTCTGAGAAAAAGTTTGGGTACGTATTTGTGTGATATTTATATGGCTTGAAATAGATATATATTCTAATTCTCAAATGCATGTATCAGCAAATGTTTGCAGTTAAGAGAGCTACTATGATTATCCTAATTAAAATATTTTCAGGTTATTTACAGGATAATAGAAAGGAATCCAATTCATTATTCTGTAAATTATGCAACAAACCATTAAATAC
>NW_004524658.1:24590-25453 GCF_000260255.1 Octodon degus
AAACTGAAAGCATCATTTTATACAACAAAAGCAAAGGAAAAAAGCAATTGCCATTTCATCAAAGGGTCTTTTACCATCTTTTTCAAATGTGATGATTTATTCTTAATTAACAACTGATTAAGCGGTATTTCAAAATTTTCCTAACACCACACAAGACTAACTCCTAAGTAATCAAGGCATTAGATGAAAATTAAAACAGGAACACCATGAAATGTTGATGATCTACACCTGCATCACACATCTGTTCAAGTTCAATCTGTAGGAAAGATAAACTAATCCACTGTCCATCATTTTCAGATGTTAAATAAAATATTCACTTAATCCTTTTTAAAGAAATGTATAGTTCATAATATTACAAAACAGAAAATTTAGCAAGACTGAAAAGTGAAAACAAGAAACATTCGAAATAAATATAAATATGATTAGTAACAATGTGAATAATGCAATTTATTTCCTACTATATAACAGTTTTTAGTAGTTAACATTTAAACCATACCATCTATGCACATTATTTAAAAATATTTGAGATCCTTTTTATTTTACTTTATTATTTTTAAATGTATTTGGAACAAGGTCTCACTATGCAGCTGGGACTCCTAATGATCCTCCTGTTTTCAGCCTCCCCAGCTCTGAGATTATAGGTGTGTACCACCATCCTGGTCTCAAAATCCCTCTTATTAATAAAGATAGAAAGTTCTGGGGCTAGCAAGATAAAGCAGTGGAATAAGTGCTTGCCTGGCAAGTGCAAGGTCCTGAGCACCACCAAAAACTAAAAAAATTTAAAAAGATAGAAAGTGCTAAAAGAAAACTGAGCTGAATCTTTGTAACTTCTGTCAAAGACATACTTCCTTGTGATATACATA
>NW_004524658.1:25684-26418 GCF_000260255.1 Octodon degus
TTGTAGTAATATAACACATCAAGACTGGATTCCAATCTTGCAGAGTAAGGAAGTAATTGACCTAAATTTTTGTTTTATTTGTTGTAAAAGGAAGTCAGGTACCAAAGTAAGGTGGCAGCTGAGGACCTCACCATTTGCCAGCTTAGGTGAACATAGGGCAGGTGGCTTCCCTATTAAGCCACCATGAAACCCACACAAAGATGAATGGAGAGGAGCAATTCTTATGAATGTGAATGAGGACAAAAGTCAGGCATAACCAACTTTCCTTTCTTTCTGCTACTCATAACCAAACCTGGCTTCCAGGGAGGCTGTCGCTCCTTTATCATACACATTAGTGGGAATCATATCCAGATTTGTAAAAATACAACAGAGAAAAAGTGATTTGCCTCCCAATGGAGAAGGAGGAGCCTTGGCCCTGGAGGGTGATCTAAATTGGGAATCTTACAGAGGCCGCTGGTTAGAAAATCATGGTACAAGGACACTTGCCTCTAAAACTTTCAAAAGAAGGGAGGGAGGGAGAGAGAAAAGGAGTGAGGTTGTAGAGGAAGGGAGGAGCCTCTGAGCTTACTAATAATTACTGATTAGTTTTTAATAGTGAACATTATGAAAGGAAACTGATTTTATTCCAGATATTTCCTTATGTGCATGAAGCAATATTCCAGGATAAAGCCTATTGACATTTTGGTCATCCTTTTGGACCTAGCAGAGATTATTAGAAGTTTAGGACTGGACCT
>NW_004524658.1:28008-29356 GCF_000260255.1 Octodon degus
AGAGTCTCTAATTACTTAAGTGTGTGTGAAATCCTTCCCCTTGCTCTAGAGGCACATAAACCACTTTCTACTTGGTATATTTGCACAGTGACCCACAAAGCCTCATTCATTGTATATAGGCCTTCCATACTACAATTGAGAACAGCAAGTCGAAATCCAGGGCTTTGTTTTGGTTTTCTTTTGTCATATTTTGCCCTCATGAAATACCCAAACATAGATATAAAATAAATTAAAAATATTCGGTTGACTTTATTGTCAGGATACGGTTTGATATCCAATTTTGAAATATGGTAAAGATTTTCCAAGTAAGTAACTTAATTAAAAGCCTTCCTACTTTAGCTGGATCCTACCCCTGTGCCATATCTTCTATATAGAATCACCCAGAAAAATTGCCTTACACATTATGTTTATTTACTCAGATCAACGTTACCTATTCAGCTAGCTTCTCCCAACTGAGATTTTATCAAGTAGAATTAACATTTTTAAAGTAGAATTGAAGGGCCACCCAGACAGCTCAGCAGACTAAATTGCCTGCTTAGGCAGAGAGTAAGGACCAGGGTTCAATCCCTGGTAAGCAGTGCTGGCCCTGCCTCCTGGGCACACTGAGAAGGCAACTGAGACTGGGCCTGGTGCACCCTGTAATCCCAGTGCTTTGGAGACTAAAAACAGGAGGATCACTATTAGTCTGGACTCTGTAGTTAGACCCTGCACTAAATAAAAAAAAAAAAAAAGTAAAATCTACATTTTATTTATTGATTGATTTTTTTGGTTTGCACTCAAAAATTGACCACTTTCATTACAAGGGACTGAATCAGGGCCTTCACGGTGAACTTTATCATTGATTTTGCACCAGTGCCTTGATAAGTAGTTGGCTTCTTAGACTTAAACTTACAGATCTTCCTGCCTCAGCCTCCCAGGATGTTGTTCACCAAGTACAGCTCAAAGTCTACATTTTATTGTGTTTATTTATTTATTTATGTATTCAGTCATATGCTTCTGTCCATCCTATGCTTTAATACCTGCAGTGTACAAACCATCTATATTTTCATTGTTAATGATTATTTGGCTACTTCACACAGATAATTTAATAAATGATTATTGCATGAACATATTTATTGTATATACATATAAATTCAGATGCACATATAGAAACAGGTACAACTTAGGGCACAAACCTATGCTTCCGTAACATTTTTTCAGATATTAATGATATGAAATACTGTTGTTAGTTTTAATTTGTATATTGACAGTAGATTGTACAGCAACTACAAGAACAACAACAAAGTTAATAAATACATGCTGATTTCCTAATGCCTAATAAATCATCCACTAACAATTGGATCAGATA
>NW_004524658.1:30351-31876 GCF_000260255.1 Octodon degus
GATTGTATTTGGTCTACCTGCCGATTTAAAATTTGCAGTATTCAAGCAGCATATAGCTTAAGAATATAATTTTCAGCAACATTAGAAGCTACAGATAAATGTCATTTGGGTGTATGTTTCATATTTAAATGGTCATTTTTTCAAAGCAAACACAGCTCTGTCATAATATATCATTTACTTATCACTGCCATTTTGACTATTCTATAATGCTTTGGTCTCATCTCATGCTCCATTGCCGAATATATTCTGCCTAGAAAGTCCACTCCAAAGTGTATGGCAGATCCTCACCTACCTTTTTGGGTGGAAGAGAAAACTGGAAAATGTTAAACTAAATTAGATGATCATTTAAAAGAAGATACATGTTTGCATAACCATGCAATAGTTTTTAGAGATGTCACCAAAGTTAGTTATTTCCACAGTGTGGCTGTATTCACTGTCCTTTTACATTGTATATTTAATACACGCCAAGCTCTGATATAATCTGCCATACTGGTGGATTTATTCATCCAGGATAAAATATACAAATTCCTTAATTCTTTAGGCTTCCTAGAAAGTTCAAATTAAATCTTTTAAAATGGCAAAGAAAAGCAATTTACCTTTACTAGCTCTTCCTCCTACCACTTGCAAATTACATATATTTCAAACCTCAGTCACTTTTCTAGTTAATGAAGTTAATGGCTTCAGCCTGCTGCATAACTCACGCTGTGCAATCTATATAATAAAAAGCAAAAGATGATATAGAATATTCTTGACATTCATGAATATTAAGTGTTGAAAAGTAATTAGATGATAAAAATAGAAATAAAAATAAAAATAATGAAACACCAAGGGAAATGTTTACATAGCAACACATCAATTTTAGGAAGCTGGCCCAGAGAAAATTGTGGCAAATATTTCTCTAGTAATGATGATTTTTCTGGAGCATTTTGATACGTGTCATCACATTTCATGTTCCTAGTACTTCACATAAATATTCTTTATATTACACAGAGTGGAATCTTTAGAGTAAAGTAAGGCTGAGCTCAGTTTAGTCTCTGAGCTGTGTGGTACATTTGATCCTTCTGAGCTCTGTGCTTTTCTGTCATGTTCTACATTTCCTTTCCATCCTAACGTGATTTCCATCGTAATTTCTCTTCTTTATTCTACATGAATCAGTTTCTTTATAATACCTTAAAATAATCCAGTACAATATTGTTATGGTTTTTGTATAGGTATCCCCCAAAACTTCTTGCAGTCTTGGGGTTACTTCTGGAATTTGATTGAGTCTTGTGGGTGTGGATGCTGCACTGCCCTGGGGTAAGTCATTTGCATTAGCATGGAAGGAGGGAGGAGAGCCAGCTGCCTGAGCTGCAGTTCTTCCTCCCTCTCACTCTTTGCCACTGCTAGGAAAGGTTCCCCTCTGCCCTGTGCTGCTCTGCCTTAGAGCCAGCTGAGTACGGACTGAACCCTTCAGTAACTGGTAGCTAAATAAACCTTTCCTGCCTTCATTTTGGATGTCAGGTATTTGCTCTGGCAATGAGAGAAG
>NW_004524658.1:32336-35569 GCF_000260255.1 Octodon degus
CCCTCAGATTGCTGCCTCCTAAATTTTAAGAGTCTTTCTCTTGAGGCCTAAACTCATATGGTTCATTAGGAAAAATCCCTTAGTTTCTCACATGTAGCATTCATCAAGTAGAACTACTTTAACTCTCCAAAGGTGTGATTTACACATCTTAGCTGGTAGATCAGCCATTTCCATAGCCTCCATAACTGGAAACCATTCGAAGCCAAGTGATGAGGCTTTCCAGCATTGTAGGGCTGTCTTCCATCCCCTTTCTCTTTCTCACTGCTATTAACAGAGTTTTAGTGTCCAAAATGTGGGTGTCTATATTTGTTAAAAAAAGAAAAGAAAAGAGCAAAATAGTGTTCTCCTGGAATATTTTTTGATTTTTTTTATTAAAGGGAAGAGTCTATAGGGTATTCAGGGTCTCATTACTAGATCAGACACATAGTGATTTGCCTGTTTACAGCCTCCTAAGAGTTGGGATTATAGGCACGTACCACTATGCCCAGCCTCAACTGCCATCTCAGTGCGCGCGGGGTACAGGGCCTGCACAACAGGCCCAGGGATCAAACTCCCGTCCCTGCGTCTGCCTAAGCAGGCACTTTGATCTGCTGATCTATTTGGTGGGCCTACTTTTTCAATTTTTAAAAATACATAAATTTCTTTCAGTGTAAAAAATTGAAGCCCTTCATAGTGCCCAATATGATACTATCATACTCTCTATAATGTAATCATGTAGAAACAGCAATTCTCATGAATCAGAAAAAAAAAACGAAATAAAATTCAAACTATTATAAAACATTTATTAAAGCAACACTGACATCGTTTGTTAATGATAGTGTGAAAGGAAGTCATACTTTGAGACTTGTGAATTAACTACCACAGTATAAGTCATGCTGTGTCTTTTACGCTTTAGCATTATGTGTCACTCTATTTTTGTATGAAAATTTATAAAAAATTTCATTAAGGTTACATGTAGTTAATATTCATTATTATGCACTAAACCCAACACTACACTTCTGTCCTTCTGTGTTAAATAACCAGAAATAGTTGTCCATGCCACTATAAATATAAGTAAAATTTAGCCCATAAAATTATGCAGAAATTGTGAAAACATAGTCATAAATATTGACGTGTGATGACAGATAACTTTGAGTATACTTTGTGTTAAATTCAATATTCTAACTGCATTGAAAATGCATTGTTGAATACTCTTCTCAGAAATTATATCCACAAACATTCCAATAGTCTACAGATCAAAAAATCAATAAAATTCAAGCCTACCTGATACATTTTCTTTCTACTGCACAAGGATGCCTTCCAGGATAGAGAAAACTTTCCAGAAATGTTTTCATGATTATCCACTTGTCCTTTGCCCCTAGTAACTGCAAATTATCTTACATAAAATGAGGACTATGGCTATTAGAAAGTTTCACCCAATTTATGAGAGTCTCCAATGGCAAATTAATTGATCTACTCTAATGAAAACATATAATCTCAGTTTAGGTAAGTTTCAGAACTTCTCAATGCAGGCGATTGTTGATCAGAAAACTGCAATACTGGTAATAAAAAGAGTCTGTAAATTCAAGAATTTTAATGCTTTCGATAAGCTTCAAATAATAATAATAAAAATCATTTGGGTTAAGCAAAAATTGTAAAAGCAATTTATCTGACTAGTCCTGTGTATAAATGATGAGGATGGGCCATGTAATATTTCTGAATAACAGAAGAGATGAGCCAGGCTGTTTATGTTGAGTAGTCACATTCCATTTTAATTCATTCAAAATGGGCTTTTGAGATTAAAGCTAATAATTAAATATCAAAGTTTATGCAACAATAGAAACTACTTTTAATTTCCTTGGATTAGAAATTCACATCTTGCTTATTATAAAATATGTGTGCTTTGATAAAACATATTCATAATTATCACAACAGCAATATTTATAATGCTGTCTCATTTAATTCCTTAGAGATATGAAGCAAGGCCTGGAACCAGCCAGGAAGAAGTTTGCAATATGCTCTGAATAATGATGTACAAACATTATTAAAATAAGAATCTATTCTTGTTTCTACCTAACCTCTTTTGTGTTAAATTCATGAGAAAATTATTTAAAATGTAGGAATGAAGTGGTGTAGCATTAATGCAGTAAATGTCAAAACATAGAGTTTCTTCACTTCCTTAGGCTTGCCATATTTATAGGTAACCTTTTCATTAATAAAACCTGGATTACTGCAATAATGTGCAAATTTCCATTTCATACGGGAAAGAAACCTTTCCCGTATGAAAGGAGAAGTCCCACCAAAAGTGGCCATCAAATTCCTGAGACCTTGCCTCAGTGCTTTTGTTTCTTTCAGATATGATTACATCTTTCCTTCTTTGACAATCTGCTTTGTGACCAATAATGTTCAGAGTGCTATCTCTAGAATAACCTATGAAAAGACTTGTTAGACTATTAAAAGAATAAAATAAAGGTAGAAAACTTACTCTTTTTTAAAGATAGTGGAAGAGCGGAGGGGGAGACTAATTTGCTGGATGAAAGCACAGCACTCAGAATTTTAGGTATAGCTTTTCCATTTAACACCAAACTTATCCTCCAGGGCACATATTTCATCATTTGATGACTTCACTCTGAGAAGTTCAATGAGTTTGTCTATAATCAGAATAAAGAACTACAGCAAAGCTGGCATGTAGCATGGATCTTGGATCTCAGGTTTCCTGCTGCTCATCAACCCTCTATAAAATCAGATTTGAAATTGGAGCTATGTTCTTAGATTTGACTGAATTTACATCTGCTGGAATATTAGTTGTACATACAAAGCTTTCTGATTTGGCCTTTAGCATTTAGAGAATGAATAATGTGTTTTTTTTTTTTAATTCCATTTCACTGAGCGGAGCTGGAGAGAAGGGTTGTATGTACAGGTGAGTGTCCTTACAGATTTAATCCCCCTGCTCCAAGGAAGGGACCAGTTGTCTTATTTCAATCTATAAAAACAGCTAAGTCAACAGTCACAAAGTGCATTCATTTTGATTGAAGATAGAATTATTCTTTCCCCAAAATCAGATAAGAAACTGTATTGTCTTCTATTCTTACAACCGATGCATTTATTTAAATTGGCAAAATGGAGAGAGTTTGCTCATGAGTTAATAAATATTCTCTGTATAGGATTTAATTATGACCTAGTTAATGGGATCATATACAGTAGTGATATTTTAATAGCTATGTGATAAATAAAAAGTAGATTGAAGATAAAGC
>NW_004524658.1:40259-41194 GCF_000260255.1 Octodon degus
AAAAAAAATAAGAAGGTAAGTGTTCACCAGTGGCTGTTGTGTTGCACACTGCCACCTTCAGTGTAGTTGCTCAGCTTACAAATATTAGCATGTAAATGGATCAAAGTAGAAACCTGAAGCATTAACTGCCACCTTCAAAAACCTGATAAATGAGTACTACAATCATCTTAGCTATCCTGCTTACATAGATATGTGATTTTTCCCTTCCCTTTTTTTCTATCTTTTCTCCTTTTGCTCATCCCATTTGTTTATTCCTTATGTTCAAAGATGTAGTATTTTATACAATATAATATTACTCAGCTATAAAGAAATATAAGCTTGATTTTGTAGGTAAATGGATGCAACTAGGGGCTATATTCATAAGTGAAATAAATCAGATACACATGTGTAAACATTGTATTATTTCCTTGAAACAATAAGAATCTAAAAAAGCAAATAAAATCTAAAAGATACAATAGATAGAGTAAAAGAGAAAGAAACTGGTTTTGTATTATGGTGAGCTGTATAATAATTTTATTATATGTTACATTATAAAATAATAGGTACATAGTACAAAATAAATGTAATTCACTTGAATAATCCTAAAAGCCCTACCACCACCACCTGCAGAAACTTTGTTTTTCAGTGAACCAGTCCCTTGGGCCAAAAAGTCTGAGGACTACTGGCTTAAAGGACAAGGCTAAGAATGTTTCAGAATTAGAAAGAAGAAAGTTAAAGAAAATTGTCTAGCAGAGATAATGCATTGGGACTTATCACCAGCGTATATCTCTCAAAATTTTATGAATGTATTGTGAAATTTACTCTCCCCCTTCAAAGCTTGTTTAAGTATTCTGAAAGGATGAGTTCAAATAAGACATTCTTTCAGGGTTATGTCTGGTTATAAAAGTCTACCTTTAGTACACTAGAGAAAAATTAATTTAAATTTATCTTTCATT
>NW_004524658.1:42479-46227 GCF_000260255.1 Octodon degus
ATAATATCCAAGAGTAATTGGGGAAAATACCTCTAAAACAGTCAACTTTAGGTGTATGCAAGGATATAAAATGGCAACAGAGTTACATCACTTTTAATCTCAAAAGTAACCAGAAGAACATAAAAGTTTTGCCTATAGAAGGTAAATAGTATTGATCTAACTTTAAATGTGAAGACTACATATGAGGCATACAATTAAGCTTTAATTAATGGGAAACATCAATTGGATTTTCTTATATTGCTGTTGAAAGAGATAAGCAAATGAATTAATTTAAGTTGGAGAGTTAATAAAATCCAGACAAAATAAAAACCATTCAGTATTTGGACCTCAATTGATATTTATCAGACCAATAATTCTGCTAGTATTGTCCAAAACAATTCTATGCAATGGTGTAATTGCTCTATGTAAGTACCAACATCTATAGCAGTCAGTATTTACATGCAGGTCTCATATAAGACAGTTGAAACTTGACTAGTGCCACTGAAAATCTTTTAACATGATTATTTTAACTTTGAAAAACCACAAAATGGTAATGGTTACCACACTGATGGTACTATTTATATATTTTCTATATCTCTTGTTCTTATAATAAAATCTTGACTACAGAATAATGATTCCTATACATTCTCCAATTTGAAGGAATAACATCGATTAAAATTGTATTACTAGGTAAAATAAAATAGATTTAGTATGTGTAAAATTATTTTCAACACCATAGATTCAAATAAATCCCCAAAAGGTAATTTATGATATAGGCCTTACAATAAAAAGTACTTTGATAAACAAGAGTGTGACTTCATGGATCATCTGTGTTTAGATGCTCACCCTAATGTTCTCTCATAATGCAGCCTCAATGAAGCAAACTACCATTTGTTAATCATCTTTAAAAGCTGAAAAAATCCTAAAGGGATTAATTGAGATAAGGTGTTTGGGATCCGGTACAATGGCAAGGGCACAGCAGAAGAATTGAGAAGTTTCCTACTATCTGCTTCTCAATTCTGAAACACCCGAAATATACTAGTTATACATAGTTTGGAACTGGCACACACAAGGAAGACTCTTTTTTACAAAAAGAATGAAAGAAAGAAAGAGAGAGAGAGAAAGAAAAGAAAGGAAAAGAAAAAAAGAAAGAGGAGAAAAAAAGAAAGAGGAAAATAACAACTAAACATAAATCCCAAGGACTATTATATATATTTTAATTAAAAAAACAAAGTAATGATAAAGGTAAGTCTAGCACAATATTTTTTTCTTTAAGCTAAGAAAGTGCATAGTTTTTAACAATCAAATTGTAATATTTGGAACAGGGACTGTTAACACACTAGTCGTTTAATAGTGAATGAACGAAAACACTAAAATTAACACAAGCATACTCCTTTGGGTTGCTTGGATTCCATAGCCATAACAACCTGAACTGAAGAAAACAGACCTAAATTATTCACCTCTTCACTCACGTATCTAAACTATTTTTGTTTAACATCCCCCACACCAAGTATTATTTTCCTTCGTTCTGTCCCATATCAGTGCCATTTCTCTGTAACAACACCTTACAGAGGTGAACGTATTAAGCTTCCACCTACCGGGCTTTGCCTTCGATTTGCCCCATGGAATCTTCCCATGGTATCAGCAAACCACACTGGTAGCAAGTTGAACAGAGAGAGTTCAGTGGCCCTTCAAGAGTCAATGCTTCAAAACAAGCAATGGCATCATTTGGGATTTAAAAGTTTTATAACATTTCTGGTCATTGAACTTTCATTACTCTAAGCTTAAAACCAGTCAAATGCCATACTTCTCACACCTCAGTGTTTGATGTTCTGCCTTTCCTCGCCTGGATCTCCTTCAACCCTCAGCGAGTGCGCAATTAGCGTCCTGCATTGCTCCACGGGTCCCAGTTTTGTCTCCCTCATCTAAGTAGAGGTTTATTGATATTACTAGCCTTGAATTAAACTTTTACTGAGCTGTTCTTTTATTATGAATTTTTACACATTCTCACTTCATAGTAGGAATTACTTATAATTGAATTTCTTCCATGTTTTTCGTCAGATGAATGAACATCTTTGAGGTTCCATTTAAAAAATCATAATTGGCAAAATGATTTTCAACAGGGTTGAGGGTGGGAATTAAACCTACTTCAAATCACTTTTGATCATAACAAAAACATCCAGCCAAATAATATTAATAATAACAACAATAATAATAATCGTAAGCCAATTACAAGGCATTTATAGTCTCAGTTATTTAGAAGGCTGAGGTAGGAGAACCCCTTGGGCTAAAGAGTTCTAGCATAAACTGGTCAACATAATAAGACACCATCTCTAAAACTGAAAAAAAATATAGAAAGAATAATCTTTTACGAGGTGAAAAAATGCATTCAATGAAAGACTTCAAAGTTTGTAGTGAAATGAAAAAGTCCATGCATTTGGAATATAATTCATTCTCAGTATGATTGTTAAATGTTGAATAATATAAGATAACTTATACACAGTAGTTGTATATATATGTAAAAATTAGAACCTGGAATAGCTGGGTACATAATTTAAGTTACTTTGAAAGTGTTTGTGTAAGATAATAGGGACCACATGGGGATGAATCTCTATAAAAAAGCCATATAGGTTAAAAAGAAGAGAAACATAACCACCTAGAAGTAGCAGTTATAGATAATTATGAGTTTTGGATTCCAAACACTTGACATATTATGAAATAAGGGTGAAAAATGCTCCAAACAACAGAACCAGCTCTAACAATGAAAAAAACAAAGTAGGGAAGAAATATTACCAAATATTTGAAACAAAATGCTTGCGAATGGAGAGTCTCAGAATTCAGGAGGATGTGCGCACACCTTGCACACCTGAAAGGGCTTGGAAAGACACAGGCCAGGCATTGTCTCAGAAATGGGTACCCTGCAAAATTTAACTTCTCAGGGGAAAACAGGCAACTTGGAAAACAGATTTACTCCTGAAAGCTTTGAAAGGAAAACCAACTGATTTTGTACATGTGTGAGTGTATGTTACCTTGAATGCCAATTTAAAATAACACAATAATAAAGTTATGACATAATAGTTGAGTGAATTCAAGGAAGAAATAAATTTTGAGTATGAAGGCTAAATTAAAGTTTTCACAATAAAACAGATTTCACTTGAATTATTTAGTAATAGCTATTTAGTAATATAATAGAAGCAACAACTATATTTTTCAAAGCTACATAAGGTCTTAACAGACTTATAGTAAATTTTCTTCAATATAAGAAAACAAAAATGGAACTAGATTTAATGGATTATGGAAGGCCATACTCTAAAAAATTATGAATTCTTTCATAATCCTTCTGGAAAAATAAAAAGCCATAATTTAACATATTTAAGTTCCCCATAGCTTATATAAATAAATTACGCTGAGAGGCCAGCTTTGAGACTTGAAAATGATGATATCATAAAGCCAAAGAAAAACAACACAGCTACTCAGTTAAATGCACAATTACTCAAAGAGATGAAATTCATGTTGACATCATACTTATCATAATTGTCTAAGCCAATGCAATGTAGTGTAAGCTCTTGATTAACATAGTTTTAAACTTAAATATAAAAAAGCAAAGAATTCAATCTGAAGCCAATATTTCATTCAATTATCAAGCCTACATTAAACATATTCATGCATGAAAGAATTCAGGGAATACTAAAATTTAATTTTTTCTGGGGGATCTAGTAGAAAAATGTATTTATGTTCAAAAGACAATTGAGAAGAACTTGGTAAATTA
>NW_004524658.1:46707-47846 GCF_000260255.1 Octodon degus
ACAGAGAGACAGAGAGACAGAGCGAGATATGGAGAGTGTGAAGATAGAGCACATTGCTCACTGATTGTTACTCCAATTTATCTTTGTAGACTTCTTTGTATATTTATTAGGGACAGGAGTACTGAGTGTATTATTGAAAAAATTAAAAATGAGCCAATGTTGATTGATATTGTTGAGAATCAGAGCTCTGTTTGAGGGCGAGGGAAAGTATACAGGAAACAGAAAAGGTGAGAAGAAAACACTGAAAATTTGAGTCAATTAGTATGAACTCTGAATTAAGGACAATGTGTGTGTGTGTGTGTGTGTGTGTGTTCTAGTTCTTGATCCCTACTGAAGAGTGTAGAAGTAATGGCACTCCAATAATAATGAGAAATCTTAGTGGATACTATCTATCTGTCTGTCTATCTATCTATCTATCTATCTATCTATCTATCTATCTATCTGCTTAAACGCTGCTGAAAAGTAGGTAAAATAGCTAGTTTTGACCAAAAAGAATTTGAGCAAAATAGCTAGTTTTGACCAATAGAGTTTCAAAAGCTATGTCATATTGTTTCATATTTTCCACTATTTCAAATTACAATAGTATACAATGAGGCATTTATTAGTGATCTTTCATTATCACAACCTATTTTTTAATCAGAGCCCAAATCAAAAAACAGAATATTATCCAAACAATAAAAGCAATACTTACATACTATTAAGGGTAGCTATATTCCTGACTTTTAATAACACAAGTTTTTAAATCATTCTTAAATTTCACAAAATGGAATAATTTAAGGAGTTATTCTTCTTCACACTTTAATCAAATTATTTTTGTGACACTTAGTTACATTGTTTTAGAGATTATTGATTCTGATTGCTGTATAGTATTTTACTGTAAGTAGTACAAAAATATACATTTTGTAAAATTAGGTATACAATAGGAAACATTGAATTAAGAATTTTTTTTTTCAGAACAGGGGGATTGAACTCAGGCCCTTGTGCTTGCCAGGCAAGAGTTTACAGAGCTACCTCCCCAGCCCTGAATTAAGAAATTGGAAGTTCACAGAGCAATTATGAAAAGTTGAAAATGGGACATGTTCTTACTCACAGAAATATGTTACCAAATATGCAGAAAGAACGACAGTCTGGGAAAATAT
>NW_004524658.1:53205-54568 GCF_000260255.1 Octodon degus
GTCACTCATTGTTAGCAGAAAAATGCCTTCACCAGAGTGTATTTGCTCCTTTTAGGCTGGCGCAGAAGCACTGAGGCTGCCTGTCTGAGGTAGCAGAGAGGTGCCATTGTCACAGAATCACCACAGAATATAGATACCAGCTGGCTAAGAAAAGCAAAAAACAAAAAAATGAAAACCACTAATTTTCACTCATAAATTTTAATTGGAGAATCTCCTATCTTTGAAGGTCATATTTGTTTCAGCATTTGATGGTGTCCATACAATTTTAGGGTTCAGCATAGTGTAGAAGGAGAATCTTTCTAAAATTTTGGAGGGAAATTGGTGTTTCCACTGAAAAACTGAATTCATTTGGAATTTGCCAGAGAAAATACAACATGAGCAAATGGAATGAGTTTAGGGGTAACTACCACTGAGCATTTGTATTTTATAAAAACATAAGTTGTGATTCATGTGGTAGGGTTTATAATGTAATCTATTTAGAGATATTTTTAAGTAAGTATAGAAGGATAGAGAGAGAGAGAGTGAGCGAGCAAGAGAGAGACAGAGAGAGAGAGAGAGAGAGAGAGAGAGAGAGAGAGAGAGAGGAGGCCCACAATTCTTGCCATATGTCAAAATTTGTTTTGACATTTACTCAAATGTTTGCACTCTCAAAAATAAACTTTTCAGCAAACAAGTCAGTTTAAAACACTGGTGAAGTCAGAAAAAAAAATCCTTCCTTCAAGGCTTTTGCAAATCTATTTCTTAAAAAATAGACAGTTTTTATTTTTTCCTCTCACAACTCTTTAGAATGTTCCTCTAGGCTACAGCTATCAAGCAAGAATGGCTACCAGCCAAGCTCTTCCCTGTCACAGAGTGAGTTAGAAAGGCACTGGAAAAATGAGATGCAGAGGAATTTGAGTAGGTTATTTCTGGATAAAAACAGTAAAAGGCACCCTTTTTCTCAAACACTGAGCAAATTTAAAGTTACGTCTCCCAAGTAAAAAATGTAGACCAACTGAAAACACATTTACAGGAAGGAAAATATAAAATGCGATCTTTCAACAAGACCACATTGAAATCAGTAAAATGACAGATGATAAATAGATAATTGATAGGTGGGTAGAACAAACGATGAGAGAAAACAAGAAGAAAAATAGCTAAGAAATATTATCCGTTTGGCATATTCCAAAATAAGGATGACATTTCCTCTTTTGGGGATGGATGAGACTACATTTTAAAAGTAAATAAAGTAGTGTGCATAATTATGGAATATTCACTGTAGCTTCTTCAATAAAGAATGATTTTTAAAAGTATAAGAAAATGTATGTAAGCTCCAAATTTTAAGTATGAAACAATACATTTAATTTTTGTCTACTACTCTATC
>NW_004524658.1:55638-57152 GCF_000260255.1 Octodon degus
CCATAAAGAAGTGAAAATGTTTACAGAGTGTTGATTATAAGATGAATCAGTCATAGGAACTTAATTTTGGCTTTAGAAATGAATGTCATTTATTTATTGATTCAAAAGCAAATACTGCTGATATTTCTGGAGGGAAAAGGGACAGGCAGCTGTTTGAAGTGCAGAGAGAAAGCCAGCTAAAGTTCTGTATTTTGTTAAAAGTTAGACAGAAATAGTAGAGATATTAATTTACTTCCAAAATAGTAGAGAAGAAATGTAAAGTCTCTTATCTGGGTAGAGATTCTATTTGGGATTGTCTGTCAAGGGGAACACAGTTAGCAAGTTATGATGGTCATTCTCACAAATGGCAAATGAAGAAAGAAGGAGCGCTGATCTCTTGAGTGCAGGCCTGGACACCGAGTGAGCACTAATTTTTGTATAAAAGTATTTGAGCTACTGTTTCTCTTAAGAGTGCTTACTTATGATGTGGCTGAAAATCAAGTATGAGGCAGAGAACCCCAATAGATAATAAATTATATATATGCAAAATATAGGTATAAAAATCTGTTAGGTGATAGCGGTATAGCTGAGTGGTAGAGCATGTGTCTAGCACGTACAAGACTCTAGTTTTAAGCCCTTGCACCAAAGAAAGGTGTTAAATGTTTTTGTGATTTTCATATATGTTCTCTTGAAGGCAAGCTTATATGAACATATATCATACAATGAATTACAAACTTTGTTAATTGAGAGTTATTAAAAATTGAAATCACCTAGGAATCAGACTAGCAACTAAATTGCATACATGTCAAAGTTCATTTAATAAAGTATGTAATATATTTTTCAGATTCTAAAAATACCATACGTAATTGCTTTAAGATGTTGTGCTACTCTTCTCCATGTAGCAAGTGCTCTCCCAGGGATGGTAACCTCTGTCCTACAATGCGTGTGAGGCAGAAGTAACTTGGAAGCCTCCATATAGTCAGTAACCCCTGAATACCCTGGACTAGATATAGATAACCAAGTATATGAATTGAAATATTTTTTCATATAAATTGGGGTACACCTTCTATTATTACATTAGATTTAACTATCAAAATACAAATTATTGGTTAAAATTATTAAGAATTTCAAGTCAAGGCAATGAAACATAAAGTACAACAACCTTGGCATCCTTCCACGAAACATAAGGTCTGGTACGAGTACTGTTGTGTCCTGTGTGTCTCTGGTCTCTTGTCAAATCTCTTGTGGTCATTTGTGGGGCTTTTCAGATGCAGCTAGACTTTGCAGTTCTGCTGCTAAGATTCAATGTGTGATGCTGAGTTCAAGGGTGTGTGACCAGTAAATTAGTCTACTGGTTGGTTTTGAAAGATTTCCTATTTTGCTTTTTGACTGGCTCAGGCTGCCTTAAAGGTGGGTCTGGTTAGGAATGTGGAGCTGGCAATCAAACCACAGTCCCCTGCGCCTGACAGGTTCTGCCCAAGCAGGTGCTTAAACAACTGAGCTAACCCACAAGCGCACCCCCTACTGCTTGGTTT
>NW_004524658.1:57666-58191 GCF_000260255.1 Octodon degus
AATGTGAAGTCTCTTATCTGGGTAGAGATTCTATTTGGGATTGTCTGTCAAGGGGAACACAGTTAGCAAGTTATGATGGTCATTCTCACAAATGGAAAATGAAGAAAGAAGGAGCACTGATCTCTTGAGTGCAGGCCTGGACACCGAGTGAGCACTAATTATTGTATAAAAGTATTTGAGCTACTGTTTCTCTTAAGAGTGCTTACTTATGATGTGGCTGAAAATGTATGAGGCAGAGAACCCCAATAGATAATAAATTATATATATGCAAAATATAGGTATAATAATCTGTTAGGTGATAGTGGTATAGCTGAGTGGTAGAGCATGTGTCTAGCACGTACAGGACTCTGGTTTTAAGCCCTTGCACCAAAGAAAGGTGTTAAATGTTTTTGTGATTTTCATATATGTTCTCTTGTAGGCAAGCTTATATGAACATATATCATACAATGAAATACAAACTTTGTTAATTGAGAGTTATTAAAAATTGAAATCACCTAGGAATCAGACTAGCAACTAAATTGCATA
>NW_004524658.1:59661-61876 GCF_000260255.1 Octodon degus
GTAGCCATGAAAACTAAAGCATCACACTAAGAAGGAATCATCTCATTTTGGCTAAATTCCCTGGAGCAGAGGTGACAGACTTCTTACAAAGGAAACTAATGACCTGTGACAGGTAATTGTGATGTGTCAACTTGAATGCAAGAATAAATGCCTAGTAGATTAATGAAGCACACTTCCAGAAATATCTGGCTAGCTCCCTGAGCCATGAGTGTCTCTGGCTCTTGGTCCCATCGTAGCTGGTACTGTTTTCCTGCTCTCCGTCCTGGTCACCATGAATTAAGCAGCTTTACCGCATCACACCCTGAAGGAGACAACCATAGACTGAATCCTCTTAAAATGTGACCCAAATTAAACCTCTCATCACGGTAGGTGTGAAAACTGACTAATACTGCTCTACTATCACTCTATAATCTAAATGTGAGATGTGATGGAAAAGGCAATTAATGCTTACATTATGAAGGGAAATGATGACGCTGAAAGACACGCTGCCATTCCTTCCCCTCAGAATACTCCAGCACATTTCAGAGACGCTTATTCCATCTTGCCACTTTCTAAAACAACTCTGAAAGTTCCTTCCCAAGCTGTCTTCATCTGGGGTGCAAAGGCTGCCTCAAAGCGCTGAGTTTGTTCAATACACTCACTTTTCACAGTCACTTTGAATTGGGTAAAGAGGCAGAAGGTGTGTGATAACTGATCCAAAGAGTAGTATTTTATGAAACTTTTCATTAAATGGTGCTTGGCAGAAGCATTAATCATGCATTTGATCACATCTCATAAAGAGATTTAGGGGTAATAAAGTCCTTTAAGAAACCCTTTGAAAGTACAAAGAATGATGGGACATTTGTGTTCAAAGAGAAGACTATTTTGTGAGGGACCAATGGCAATGCATATCTTACTGTGACAAAATGTTTAAATTTAAACATTCACCCTCTGTTTCAGCAGACCAAATGGACAGGGAGATGCTACAAGAGCTCCTCCACTGACCACTCCTCATGCGCTACTAAGTGCTAAATGACCACCTGGGCCAGTCAGGGTTACAGTGAGCCTGACAACAGGGAGAAATATTTTCCTAAAATTTTCAGAAAGACCTATTTTTAGGTCAACATCATGCAATCACTTGATCCAGTGCTTTTTGTGTTTATCACAGGACTACAAGAAAGCTCAGGAGAAGTTGGATGAATGTCTAGTAAGAAGTATTTTTTATAACCTCCAATCATGTGGAAGGAAACAAAAATGTTAAACTAAGAGGTGAAATTTTAGTGGTTTGGCAAATTTGAGGTGGCTACTGGGCAATGATTCAAAATTAATTCAAGCTTTGTAAAAGGAAATGTTTCCTTTGGCTCAGAGAGACGATATTTGAACAATTTAAGAAAAAGACTACATACTGAAAATGTTGTTACTGATAAAACAACCAGATTAAATAACTTTTAATCACATTTTTCAACCCATAGTTACTTTACACTTGCTAGGAAGAACATAGTAAGAAAATAGCAGCACTCACGGAGAAAGTATTCTTGTAATAAATCCAAGTTAATTATATTTAATTTACATGGACTTTTCAGTTCATACAACTGAACAAAAACTGACCTCTACCTATTTCAAACAACTAAATTGCTTTTCCTTCTCAAATTTGAGGTGTAAATGTTTCTATGTTTTGCATTTTGTAAGAAGAGAGTCACTATATGAACTTTTATTTACTTACTATTAGTATAGAATGATGTGGTCATGGCAATGTCTCTTAAGAATTGTTAAAGTCCTAAAGCAACTATGATGAGACACATTATATAGTTATATCCCAAGGACAGCACTTGTTTTCATGACATTGTAATAATCTTTTCATATTATTTTTCTTTTATCCCTTCTTGCCACCCTGCCATGTATTATCAAAGAGGACAGGATTTCTGAGTCTTGTGAGATCCCCCATCACATTCATCTTTTAGAGCAGCTTCTGTTGAAATCCTACGAGCCAAGAAGCATATTTGTCACCTATTTGCAGTATCATAAATCAAAGGTCCTATGAATTTGTAGATATAGAATATTGTTTACATTTTCTTTAAATTGACATCAAGAATATACTGTTATTCCTACAGTTTATGCCCAAGCTCAAGATCCATAAGATTTTTTTTCCATAATTTTATTGAGAAACAAATAGCAATGAGACAGTTTCAAACCAAATTGGTAGGACAGTTTCAATAATTAACACATTGCATGCATT
>NW_004524658.1:63921-64723 GCF_000260255.1 Octodon degus
ACAAAGTTTAAGATTAGGTCATTAATAACCATTATTTTTAACCAACGACTGTGTATCACACTATCACTTTCATCCTTTCCTATACATTCTTCCTTCACTGTCAAGTTTTTCAGTACAATAGCGCTAAAATGTATAAATAATTTCTGTTAACTTCTCTTTCCGTAGGAGTTGGCTGCTATCACTGAAAGAGCTTTGAACACGATTAAGTGTATGCACAAGATCCTTGGGATTTCCCTGTGCAAAACTGTATCTCTAGGTTAAATGAATAAGAAGGGCACTTTATTCATACTTAAGCTATAATTTGAAGAATTCCCTTTCTTATTATGAGCCGCATCCACATCTCATGCCTTTGCTGATATGTTGTCTTATCTTCACACTGTACAGCACTGGGTACATTATGACTATAGGCAGGAACACTGATTACTTTTTAAAAAATGATTGTTTCAGGTGCCAAGAATACATATGTATGAGATAATTAAATTGAGTCCAGGATACTGGATGAAAGACAGGCTGTTAAGTACTAAAAAGTACAGTTATATTTACTTGTGCAATCTGTCTGGTATTTCTAAATGAAATGCTCTTCTACTGAGAAATGTTAAATTATAGCTTTGCTTTCCATTGAAAGATTTCACGAAAGATTCGTGCCCCCAAATCCTGTTCACCACTTATCATCATAAAGGCATATTCACAATAAGTTATGCTTTCTGAGAGAATCAGCTAAAGTTACACAAATCCCCAAGCAAGCGTTGTTCTGAACACATTTCTTTTTGAAAACAAAACAAAACAACAAAGTGATTAAAGA
>NW_004524658.1:65394-72048 GCF_000260255.1 Octodon degus
CCCACCCCCAGGGCCTGCTGAGACAGCACTTGAGACTGGGCGTGGTGGTGAGCGCCTGTGATACAAGCGCTTGGGAGGCTGCAAACAGGAGACTCCCCATGAGTCTGATCTAGGAGTGAGACCCTGAACACCCTGTAGACCCTTCCCTAAAATACAGAAAAATAAATTTTATAAAATACACTTAATTTTATGAAGTAAACTAATTTTTTTATAATGGAGATCAAGTACATAACTTTTCCCATGATAGAAAACATGTTCTAGTCCTGAATAATATCTTCACCATTATTTTGAAAAAAAATTTGTATGTATTACTAAACACAGTTTTGTGCTTACCATTGTCCTATGTCTGTATCAATCAATTTTTAAATTTTTAGCATTGTTATGCACTGGAAAATTAATCCTCTGAAAAGAATGACTTCTTCAGGCCGGTGAGATAGCTCAGCGGTCAAAATCACCTGCTTAACTAAGCTTAGGCAGGCACAGGGAAGCACAGTTCGATCCCCAGCACCCCAGCCACACCAGCCCCGCCCTAAGGGAGAGCAGAGTGGGGGAAAGAAAAAGAAAAAAGACAGAAAGAGAGAGAGAGAGAGAGAGAGAGAGAGAGAGAGAGAGAGAGAGAGAGAGAGAAGCATTACTTCTTAAAATCCAAAATGTCTTCCTTCCCATAGAGTGGGTTGAATTGCGTTAAGATTTGTATCAAGGATGCTTTTATAAGTGACCCAAATTGTCACTGAATTGACTTCTCGCAAATCTACAGATGCAAAGATTCCACAGGAAAAGCAGAGCAGGGTTTACATTATGATTAAAAAGAGGACCATATTGCTATTTCTCAGCTACGGGATGAACATATCCCTATACATTCTCGCAAAACTCTGTGCCAGCTCCGGATTTTAAAAATTCACACTGGAATTTTTTTTAAAAAGCCTTATTTGCCCCTGGGAAGAGCTGAAGACGTAGAGTGGGTCGGTAGAAAAGGCCAGGGCCGGGGGTTTGATCCCTGGGCCTGATGAGCCAGCTCCGCCTCCGAGGCATATGCCCAGTTGGCAGTTGAGACTGGGCGGTGGCGCGTGCCTGTAATCCCAGCTCTGGGTGAAGCTGTAAACAGTGCATTACCAAGAAACTGCCTTGTTTTTACCCTACCTCGTTTGCTGGGGAGCAAAGCTGAACCCTTTCTCAGTACTTCTGAGCTGCGATGATCGGTACTGTAAAAGAGATGGGGATGTGTAATGGGGTCCACGGGCTTCTCGGAGGAAAAGAGGCAGCGGAAATGCAGCCAGCCAGTCCGCAGAGTGCAGTCCGCACACGCGCGACGCTGCAGGAGCAAGAAAAGCAGCCTGCAGAGTGCGGAGAGGTGAGGGCGGAGGAAGGAGAGCAGAGCAGTCTACCAACAACAAGCTAGAGCAGAGGACAGAGCCGGCTCTCGGCACAACGACAGCACGATTGGATTGGCCACGAGAAAGGGGAAGGAAGCCGGCAGGATGCAAACAGAGGCTGAAAGCTAGGCAAGACTTGAAGGCCGAGTGTGCAAGCCCCCGATTCCACTTTGGTATGTTGCACACAGGCGGGTCTTCTGAGATATTTTCTTGGGAGGGATTCACACATTTATCTAGAAGGAAATTAATAAACTTACTAGTAAAGAACCTACAAACAACTAAGAGAACCACGGATTTGGGTATTTATGCCTAGAGCCTGTCTCAGTGTGAATTCTGAAGATAGTTGTATAATGTTTAATTGGCTGTCCGCCTTTGGGTAGAGGCACTCTGCCCACACGCCTGAGAACTCTCATCCAATGTCTCTTTCTCCTGTGTGTAATAATGTCTGATCAGGAGTTGCCAAGCATTTGACAAAATAAATAGGAGGAAAGACAGAGATGGTATGAATCAATAATGAGATTTACCTTTGAGGAAATACAATTCCCAAGCATCTAAGAAGTTCTAGTCTTAACAAGTATGTGGTTTTACATGAATAAATTTTGATAAAGGACAACATTTTCCAATTATTTATCAGTTGCTCCATTTTCCTGTTATTTTAGAGAGCGAAAATAATTAAAAGAGGGCCGGAAAAATGCTCAGCGGATTAAAGCACCTACCAGCAGGTGCAGGGGCCAGGGAGTTGGATCCCTGAACTTCGGTTCCCAGCCCCGCCCCTGGGGCGCGCTGAGATGGTAATTGAGCCTGGGCATGGTGGTGCATGCCTGTAATCCCAGCTCTTGGGAGGCTGTAGACAGGGGGATCACTAGGAGTCTGATCTAGTAAATGAGACCCTGAACACCCTGTAGACCCTTCCCTAAAATACACACACACACACACACACACACACACACAGTAATTGAAAAAAAAAAAGATATACTAGAGATAAACAGGAAACTCGGCAATTGGAATAGTGGTAAAGTTCTTCCAGTTGTTCATATCTTCTCTTACTATGTTCAGAAACACTACAAGTAATAGAGAATAAGGGATAAGAAGACATGATATAGTGCAAAAAGTACAAGTAATTGAAGCATACAAGCTATCTTCAATATCCTTACTTTTACAAGATTTATCCTTCTGACTATCAGTCTTTAAGAATAATCTGTAATAATAATCATTATTATTTCTATCAGGATGATTTGTTATTTGCTGTTATGACATAGGGAAGACTAACCCATTTCTCATTGCTCTATCTCAGGGATGAAAATTTATACTGTTATGGTTTGTATTTGTCCTCCCAAAGCCTCATGCAGTCACTGGGAGGAAGTTCTACAGCTTGTGATTAATCCATAATCTGAGGTAGGGATGATGGTCTGAGTACTGCTGGGATTATGGGTGTGAGTGCTACCAGCCCCGGGCAGATAGCCTGAATGTAACCTGAGAGACAAAGACAGACTTGCTCTCTGCAGCCATCCTTGGTGCTGCTCCTCCCTCTTGCTCTTTGCTGCCGCCATGAGCTGCTGCTCTCTGCCTTGTGGTGCTCTGCCTTGGAGCCAGCTGAGAATGGACTGAAACTCCCGGTAACTGGCAGCTACATAAACCTTTTCTTCCTTTATTTTGAGTGTCGGGTATTTGTCCCAGCAACAAGGGAAGAATAACTGAGACAGTACAATCCCTAAATAATAATACATTGAAGCAGGAACCTGAATATGTTCTTTAAAAGAGAAAGAGTATAAATCAGAACTTTAAAAATACAGCATTTTGAAAGAAACACAATCATCTTGTAGCAAACCCTTTCTCTCACTAGCCTGATGCACCGTCTTTCGTTAGTGGTCTGTCTCTCTCACCTCATAAGATGGTGCTCACCACTCTGGTGGGATAGAAACGGCCACTATCTTTCCTCCCTCCTGATGCTCGCTGAAGTGCCTGCCTGACCTGCACCTGCTGTCAGTCTTCTGCACCCCCTCGTCTCCAGCCCCTTCTTCGAGGGGCTTTCTCACGCCCAGCCTTCATGCATATCTGACTTTAGATGTAAACCACCTTTGAAAAATTTCCTACTCTGCAGTCATGCTGAATTCATGGCATTCGCAACACTGTTTCAGTTGTTTTTTCCTGCAAATATCACTCCTCTGCTTTGTAAGCTTCCCCAAACCCAGCAGTTGAGCTTATGCTGTTTACTTGACACTCAGCACCACAGATGCCAAATAGACAAATACTGAATTGTATGTGAATGTTTTCACTGGCTATCACATACTAAGTAAAAATGTTCTATCAACTAATTGCATGGCTATAAGTATGTGTCATTACCAAAAGATGTTTGCAGAAGCAGAAAGTGTGATGATTCTACTTAATAGATTCTTTCTTTCTTTTTTCTTTCTTTTTTGGGTTTCAGATTTACTTCCATGTGAGAGAGACAACTAGAGTGGTGAGGGAAGTTTTCTAAATGTGATACTTTGTAAGTATCCACCTCATTAGACAAAAAATAGACTCTTCTGTAAAAGGCTGCTTGTTTAAGGAATCAGGTGCTACAGGTTCAGGGTGGCTGGGGCAGGGCGAGGATGTCTCCTCCAGTACCCTGCTCCAGCTTGACCTTCAAGCCTGGCATTTCATTCTTCACTCTGTGGAGACCAGGAGCAGAGCTCAGCAGCTCCTCATGGTAGCCACCAGGGCCTCCCAACTTCCCTCCCCAAGAGCAGCCTAGTAGAGGGACCCTGACACTGGTCACGGGACAGCTTCTGATCGTCAAGGACAGTTCACAGAAAGGGCAGCTGAACTCAATGCCCGCCCAAGTCTGCTATTAAAGAGCAAGTGAAAAGTACACAGTGAGCAGTGAACAACAACCTTTGGCATCACATGGATATCCAGGAACACGTCAGACGTGGTTAAGCTCTACCCCTAGATCTTCATGGTCTGTGCAGGAGGAGGTTGTGTCAGAATGACAGTCTGCATCCATCTTTATTTCCAAAGTTGGGCTCTGTTAGTGCAGATTTTTCAAAAATATTCTTTTTTCTTGTTTCTGGACAGTTTTGAACATAGATCACTCTATTGTAAACCTTGAGCCTCTTCCACAATTGCAGGTAGACTTTGCACTGAACATACATAAAAAGAAGTCCTGCAGTGAAGCCAATGGCCACAACCACCAACTTAGTCCAAAAGGGCTGTTCCAGGATACCTGTTGCCTCTCCCTGCCTGATCTCATCGGCGGTACTGTGGATGAGCACGTGCAGGGATCAGACCACACAGGGGATGGCGATGATGTGGAAGGCCACCAAACACATGATCCTCCTGTGCTTACTGGTCGACATCTGCAGCTTCTCCCACTTCTGAAGTGGCTTGTCGGGTCTCGTCAAGAACTTTTATTTGTATCACTCACGACAGTGTGTATCAGAGCCTTTGATCCACTGCTACAAGCAGTGGGTTATTTCTTAGACCATGAAACCAGTAAAGGAACTGTGGTTCTTTCTCATGTGTGTACCTGGAAAGAACCTCAGGACACAAAAGATCATTTATTTATGTGGTGCTGACTTTCAACACAGGTTACTGACGCTAAATCCATCGTGTTGTAATATGAATAAACATACAAAAGCTTGCCCATGTTAGTGCCTGATATATCACATTTTCACATTTTGGCCATATTTTGTTTGGCATTTATGGAATGTGTGGGAATCTATCCACAGAGCACCACACCAAGTTTTCCATAAACCCATCAGTGATTTATTTAGCAATGCTCACTGTTGCTTATGCGCTGCAGCAGAATAACAGCTGAAAGAAGCCCATCCAGAGCCCTATTCTTGAATCACCTCTCTCATTTAAATTAAGCTAAAAAGCTGAGGCCTGAGCTGCCAGTGTAAAGGACAATGACCTACTTTTACTAGAGGATGTCTAGACAAAGATGAGCTCCCTGGAGCTCCAACCCTCTACACCTTACAACATCTCACTGGATGCAGTAGTCACAGAATATCTGTCTCTCTCCTGCATTTTGGTGTTGTTGACTCCCCTTCAACAACTTTTGCAACATGGAAAACACAGAAGACAAAATCACCCAGGAGTAGTAGATAGAAATGAATAGGAAACAGCACACAGGAAAAAAAATATTAAAATCTAAATAAACTCTACAATAGAAACTATCAGATTATACATATTTCAGATAACTGGTTGCAAAGGAACAGGGTTCATTAAGCCAGAGGTTCATCTGAGAAAAAAATGCTTTCTGTCTTATAATTTACAACTCCAGAATATCAACATTATTAACCACAATTCAATTTTGTCATGAAAACACACACATTCTTTCTTGCCGCACATTTACAACTTAGTTTGTGTTCTTAAGCTAAGGAAATATACAGGTCTCTCCAAATGTAATTAAAACACTAAAGCAATGTAAGATTTTATTCTTACATATCATAGACTACAACAATTTGGAAAAAAAATCCTTTATCTCTATGCCTTGACAATAAATCTACAAAGCTGTAGAATGCTGTTGGACAGTCAGGGTCATACAAATGTTACTTAGTGGGAATCTCAAAGCTTTTTATGAACATAACCTGTCAGTATTTTTCAAAATCTCTTACTTTGTTATTATAGATATTCAGGTACTATTTCTTTATATCAATAAGCTTACAGTGAAATGCTTTGAGTGATGCCAACAGAGAATTTTCATTTTGTTACTACTTCTCACAATACTTCTTTGACATTTTCCTGAGATCTTTTTCCTGCAGGCACATTCAGAGATGATAATTTCTAAATGTGACTTTAACTACAGTAACTATTTTGCACATTGCTGATCATTGAAAACTAACACAAAACTTTTATGTTTATGTAAAGCTTATCAATCTAAAATAATAAAATAGCATTGGTTTTGAAAAGCTGTTAAACATGCACATGTAGGAAATATCAGAAAATAAATAGCTAATAGGACATGTTAAAAACTCTACCAACTATATTTTTGCACATAATTTTTCAATTAGAGTTAAATATAACAAAAAGGGATGAAATGTGGTGGAAGCTGAGAAAAAATACATTAAGAAATGTTTTTTAATAATGTAGGTTCAATATGCTATTAAAATATAACAAATACATGTTTGAAATCTTTTGATTCCAACACTGTATCTAAATCAAAGGATGGTTCAGATTAATTGAAATAAGACAACAATAAAAATAACATCGGGGCTGGAGAGATGGCTCAGTAGAATAAGTGCTTGCCTGGCAAGTGCAAGGGCCTGAGTTCAATCCCCAGTTCCTCAAAAAA
>NW_004524658.1:76579-86226 GCF_000260255.1 Octodon degus
CATAGGAGATGACATTTTTGTATTTGGATTCTTAGCCCATCTTGGTGGTGACAATCCAACTGACATTGGCACAATTGTGATTCCTTGCATTGTGTGAAGAGAAGTGAACACAAACATACACCTCAAGACATGTGTTGTGTGAGAGGGCACGGGTCTCAAGAAAACAGAGGACCACAGGGACAGAATGCAGAAAGAGCCCAAACTGGAGCTGGCAGAGGGAGAAGGGGTCACGATTATGCAATGCCTGTCTGTGGTGATGGCACAAGTTTCTCACTGCAGGATGAATAATTTATAAACATGTCAACAAGTGGAGAAACTAAAAACCAAAACTATAGAATTTAATACAAAAATGAAAAATATTAGATGTGATCAGCTGAGTGCATTTTGATCTTTTTGTTAGGGAATTACAAAATAAATGGATTGAGGAGTCCATCCTCTTTCTAGAAGCAATAGCTACAAGAAGATTTAGAAATGGACTTGTAATAATTTTTCTAGGGCTTACATATTTGATAGTTCATTTTTTTTTACTGATTAATTCATTCCACATCCATTTTATCCCCCGCAGCAAGATATTGAAATACTTATATGAGAGATAAGCAAACTGTTTGAGAACAAGTGTACTTGGAGAAGATTCAGAAGATAAAACTGTGAGTTTGCTCTTGACTCCATGTTCGGCATTTGTCACATCTCAGCTGCTGAAGATCTTAATGAAACTGGTATTTTACATTTGTGTGAGAATACTGGGAAATTCACACGTATGTGATATTCACACTTAAGTCTGATAATTTATTGTTTCTTTCTTAACTCAGCCTGAGCCTCAGTGTCACCTGGTAGACTTGGGCAATAGATTTTTCTGATTCATTTTTTTAGCAATTGGCATGTATTTTGTGCTAATTCCATTCTTTGAAAAAGCCCTTTTGGGCTGAAGTTACATATGAATTCTTGCTTCATTTTCCATCTGAATTTGTTTCCCCTTTTTGAGCCAAACTCAGAAATTTCAAAATTTGAAAATTAAAAACTACTTTTTTATAGTTTAAAGTCAAACCTTGCCACATGTTAGCCTTGCAACACAATGGAGTATCCCTGTGGGCAAATTATTTGATATTCTTCATTCTTTTACACTTTGTAGCAAATTATTTATGATCAGGTTAAATCTGTAGAGAAACATAAAATAAATATTCTGTGAAGCCACTGGAGTGAGTGTAGATGAAGATGCAGCTTAATAAGCATGTGGGATTTACTCCAAAGTCACATTTAAGAAATCAGTTTATTAGCCAATGCTAGGAGCCTCACACTGGCTGCATTTGTATTCCAACTGAGGGAAAACAAAGAAGCATACATATTAAAATTTGTACGAGCGGGCTGGCCCTATAGCTCAGAGGACTAAGCGCCTGCTTAGGCAAGCTCAGAGACCAGGGTTCTATACCTGGCATCACATGCCATGCCAGCCCCTCCTCCGGGTGCACTGAGCCAGCCACAGATATCAACCATGGTGGCCCATGGCTGTAATCCTAGCATTGGGGAGGCTGAAAATAGGAGGACAATGAGAAGTCCACGCTGCACAGTGAGATCCTGTACTAAATACTTTTAAAAAAATGTACAGGCTTCATAATGGTTCCTAAATGATGAAAACTTGAGCCTACCCCATCCCATCCTCACTTCCCGCTTCTTCCTTTCCTCATGGTGGAGTGGGTTCACAGAAGGTGCTACATTAAGACAACTGCGGTGCTTTCCAAATTATTATTTAATTCTCAGGATGCAGCTGTGAGTTAGATTTTATTAAGCCCATATAAAAGTGCACTATTTGTGTTTTATAGCTTAGGGAGCAAAAATTCATAAGGAGCCTTATGCTGGCAACTAGCATGAAAACACAAACAAAAGGCTATTCTAAATCAAAGTGCCATGTTTGGAATTGGAGGATTGGAATCAGTGTGACATGTGGTAAAGCATGAGTCTTTGACATAGTTGGCCCCGTTATGTAATATTCAATCTGTAAGTACAGTCTTAGGGGACATGTAAGTATCGCCACAGGTACCAAAAACACTGTCACTAATGGAATCACATAATGATCAACTTTTTACAGAAAGACAGATACATGCATCTATTTGCTTTAAATAAATGGTCTTTTGGTTGAATTTCCTTATTATTGTCTCTTTAACTGAAAGAAATATGACTGGTAATAAAATTGACAGTAGATGCCTCAGAAGCAGTGCAATGCTACTGAAGAGAGGAAGAAAAGCAAAAACTAGTTTTTGCAAAGAATGAAGAGCTCCCAGTGCTACATATTTTCCAACCATAAACTTTGACTGTGCATCTAATCTTTGTTCTAAATATAAAACAAAATTTAATAAGTAAACAATATTGGATATAAATATACTACATTTGTTTTTCAGTTTTAAAGTGATGAGTTATGATAGAAAGGTATCATCTACAGCTAATTAAATTATCATTATTTGCCACTCTGCTGAGTATGTTACGTATTATGTTCCACTTGAGATTATTGCCTGCCTGACAAGGGCAAGGTCCTAAGTTCTATCCTTGTACAAAAAAAAAAAAAAAAAAAAAAAGCTTATTCTGTTAAGAAAGGAAATCCAATTTTTTTTCCAAAATGCCTTGTGTCCACTTCCTTCTTTACCAGCGCTTTTCAGAGTTAGAAGCATGGGGGGTGTCATTGATTTATAAATTAACAAAGCTAAATGAGTCATTTTCTCTCAGTTTTCAAAGTTGTTTCCTATTGAATATCAACAAATATCACAGTAAGCATTGAGTTTTCTGTGGGTCACAGAAGGATTTCAGCTATTATTCTCCTGTGGAAACAGTGTTTCAAATATTAGTACAGTCCTCAAATGCCTGGTTATGTCAAAATATATTTGAAGTGTCTTACTATATACATGTCATCTGGAATAGTTTTCTCAACTGGGATAATATATGAACAGCATTAAAAGCAAATTCTTTCACAAACACTAAACTAAAATATTTTTTCATCCCTTTTTGCTTACCTCATATAAATTTAAAGCAAGACATGATGTCAACATAGTATATATCATTCTTATAAAATTTAAAATAACAAAATCAAAGCAATAATAACAATTAAATCCAAACTAACTCTAATGTAAATGTCCTGTTAGACCATTTACCTGAACTAAAATGCATCGCTGACTGGAATATCTTACTATGTTTCATTATACAATCTTAATACATGTGCTACAGCAACTCAGTATCCTCACCATGTTGTCTTAGAAAATATTTTCAGACCTTTCAATGTATAGCATTGGGGAGATGGCTCAGTAGAATAAGTGCTTGCCTGGCAAGCACAAGGGTCTGAGTTCGATTCCTGGTTCTGCCAAAAATAACACAAAAAACAAAAACAAAAAACCGTACAGCATGCCATGATAAGATTTGGCTTTCATTTTCACTTGGATGGTACATGAGTGCGAATTAAGATGTAACACATGTTACCAAACTCATTGCAAATGCAGATAGAAAGGTAGGAGCTGAAAATGACTGGTGATATTTCCTTAAAATAGTTTCAGATTATTATTGACATAAAGGAAGGGCTAAGTACAAAATCACCATAGCAAGTTACTAAATCCAAACTTCTTAACTTGTTTCCAAAATCCTGATTTAAACCATAATTTCACATTTAAATATATTCTAAGGCTCAAGAAAGGTAATTGATTTATAGCATATCTGTGTCACAAGTGTGGCACGGGGTCCTTATATCAACAAATTTATTATCCCTAATGAAACCAAGTATTTTTTTTACAATCAGCTTTTTGCAATAAATAATAGCACATGTTAAAAAGAAGGCCATGGGCACAAGCTATATCACTCCAAATTTTTCTGGAATTGGCCAACAAGTTATATACTTTTAGGATATGTTCTCTTACACTGGAATGAAACTAAAATTAGGATAAAGATTCAGAGAGAGGATTGATCTCAAAAGATAACCTTAGAACTGTGATTTTAGATGAGTAAAAACTTAAACCATTAAGTAAAAGCAACAATTTATTCTCTCCCAAGACAACTTTTAAGGTCATTCAAAGAAAAGATACAGCAAAGGAAATTTTTAAGAAATGTTTGATAGCAGGATGAGACAAAATGAAATAAACAAGCAGATAATGCTAGTACTCAATTGTTCAGATGTCTGGGCTGGCCGATTGATTGCTCACATGAAAATCAGCATGGAGAATATTACTCAGGGCTGATATCGCCTCATCAAGTAGGGCAGAGTCAGCAATATCTAATTTTTGCACCATTGGAGACAGTCAGAATACCATGTGAGCTGAATATTTTCCAGAAGCTAAAGTGAGTCTGAATGGAAATACACAAGTTACAAAATGTGCAACTTGGGTCTTCAAGTGCCAGCTCTACAGAACCCACAGAGTGTTTCCCACACATACACATTATTTTGCACGATCTGTCTGTTCATGTGAGAATGACACACACGTCAAAGGACCACTAGAAAATCCAATCGATTGCTTTGTAAGACAGAAATCTATCTTACATCAAAAATTCGCCATATGCTCAAGCTTCCCAGACTTGTTTGGTAAATATGTAAGTTAGCCCAGCTTGTCTAGAAGTAACTAAGATAGCAGAAATGAATCTGTATACACTTCAAAACTTTTCCCAAAACAGGATTTTATTGTCTTTTTCCTGGTTGTTCAAACAGGATCATATGTAAAAACACATTTCTGCATATGCACAGGAATGATAGCCTGATAGTGGTAAATTGGAATTTCAGGGATTTCTAAATCAGACATCTGTCTTTTGGGGCTCAAATATATCACATTTTATTCAATTTCTAACTATTTAAGTGAAACATATGGTAGATGTGGGCATAGAGGCTTAAGCTTTTCACTTGATCCGTTTGATTTTCCCCTTTCATTTCCATATAACACGAATCATGTTTCTTTCCTTTGAGACTTTCTGATTAAATCCTGGCTTTCTTCTGGTTCACACCAAACCTTGCCGCACTGTCTTTACTCTCCAGCGCCTCTGGCATTTCTGTGTGCCTATCTCAAAGGTTGCTGGGAAGTGACAGAGCCAAAACCCCTCCTGCTAGACACCCAGAGCTGCCCAGGACGCCCGTAAGCCATGACAGCACAGCACAAAGTCGCTTTAAGACCATGGAAATATTTCTGTCATCTTTGAGACTAACTTAAGCACGTTGAATTTGTCTTTAACTCATGGGCTAGAAAATTAGATTTAATTTTGTTTTAAGGTGGTAAATTACACTGATTAAAAGTCAATGATCAGTCTGACACTTTGCTAATTGTAGAAGATTAATTATACCAGGAATGAGAAAATCAGAATGAAAGGGATCCAAGCTCCCATGCAATAGATGATGCATGGTTCAATAGTGAAAGGGATCCACAGGTTATATTATCTTTGTCCACCTGTCAGGCTGTCTATGAAAGCTTCCTGCATGCAAGGGCAATAAGAAAAGCGGCAGGCAACATCACATAAAAAATACCAGCAGGAAGTACATTTGTTGTGGCAGCAAGTGTTACATCCTTATTATCAGCAGCTAGTACCTGCATGTTACCATTATAAAACCCTCTTTCCATTTGCCATAATTTGTTACAGAATATCGGGGTTTGTGACAACAACACCCAGGTGAAGCACAGCATGGAAGATGTGCAACCCTGTTATTCCAAAATGAGAATAATTTATTGGCTTACAGTAGGCTATTCAAAAAAATGGCTGAAGCTTACTGTCCAACTCCATTATCAGGCCACAGATTTCTGCACAGAAATACACAGACGCTGTTGTTCTGCAGCACTAAAATGTGTGTTTGTGGTTTATGAGACCTGAATGAATCACTTAAAAAGAATGACAATTCCCAAAATATTGATGGTAAGTTGAAATCAAAATCATTTGATTTTCATGTATAAGAAGGTGGCAGAGCGATATTACCTCTTTGAAATCTAAGACAAGCTGGCAAAAAGCTTTCATGTAGCCTTAATTGAGACTGCTTGGATGCTGAAGAAATCTGCAGATAAATCACTGTTTTAATGAAGATTTGGCTCTCCAAATTTGTCTTCTCCCAAACACAACAATTTTTAAGGAGTCAAAAGTGCCCCGTCATATGGCATATGCTGTGGTAAATACCTTTTCTTACACTCAACACAAAAATAAATGTACTATTCAGATAAACTTCAGGCATTTATATATCTTCCTCTTTGCCTACTTTTCTGTTTAAAGAAATTGCCAAATTTCTAAATGATGGCAGAGCATATGGCACTGTCCATAAACAGGATGGGCCTTTGGGATTCAGGTGAGAGATAGCTTTTGAAATATTTCCTATTATAATAATACTTTAGAATTATAAATTGGATGGGTCTTCACAATTCTGAAAATATAGGGGAAAAGCCTGCTTTGTAGATAGGCTTCATTAAGTTTATTTTGCTTACTTTTTCCTGTCCCATGGCCTTTTGTTTTTGCTTTTGGAAAATTACAAGTGAATAGAACAGAAGAGAGAGGTTAGCGTTTGATAATAAAAATAGTGGAAAAATATAAAGTATGACATTGAATCTCAGGAATGGATTCCATTTCCAAAAACAATTCAGCTTTGCCCTGAAACACTGTATGTATTTGGCCACCCCCTGAGTTTTCATTGACAAGTCCCTGCATTTTAAGTGAAATCTCGACCCCCTGCCTGGGCAGTATCCAACTGACTGTGCAGTGAAATGTCCTACTGTGCTGGGAGACGAGAAGTACCACCCGGACATCGCCACGATAATACCTGAGCAGATGAACACGCTCCCGGGAATTACAAGTGACAATTTGTAACAGTTCGCCGTCTCTGGTACCTGCATACGTTTTGTGACTTAGATTCGTGATTGACTGATTGAGTTCAACTCTGACTGGTATGAAGAAGCATGTATTCTATTAACATGATGCTTCAAATTCTTGCCTGGTGTTTAAGAGAAAGACAGTGTAATCATGTATTATCCACAGGCCCAATAAATGGACCAAAGATGGTAATTCACCTTAAAAGATGAAAATACTCCAAAAAAAGCGCCATTATTGATATTATAAGTATGAATATGATTTAAATTTTTTTTTGTTTTGTTTTATTTTGTTTAGTGCAGCATCTACAGGGTGTTCAGGGTCGAACTACACAGACCAGACTTGTAGTGGTCCTGTTTTCAGCTTCCCAAATGCTGGGATTACAGGCAAGAGCCACCACACCCAGTCTCAGTAGCCTTCTCAGTGCACCCGAGGGGGGCTAGGCTGGCATAGAACATTGGGGATCAAACCCCAGCCTCCAGTCTCTGCCAAAGCAGGGGCTTTTGTCTGCTGAGCTATCAGGCCAACTCTGTAACTTTGCAGATTTGCAAAACAAAATTAACAATACTTTTAAAATTGTCATTGTACGTCCCTTAGGATTGTGCCTGTATTGCTATTTTACATTGAAATCTTTCACTTTAAAAATATTATTAGTAATATGACACATTATAACTGAATTTAAAATTGTTTCAATGAAATTTAGTGCATACCTGCAGTTTTCAAAAATGCTTACTTCCATTTCTTTAAATAGATCCTTTTCTACATCATTTCCTAAAATTCCAAATCATCTTGCACATTGAAAAGTCTGGATTTTATATTTTATACTTAAAAAAGCAGAAATATGAATATAAATTCTTAGAATAAATATTACAAAGATCCAAATGAGTTACTGAAAATATGCAGGTTCCCTGTATGTTTTAAAGTAATCCTTTGGTCAATAATCCTTTTATAAAAGATTTCTAAATTTGGATTTGAGTGCTCTATTTGTTTCCTGTTGAGAGATTAAAGGGTTGAAAAAGTAAAGTAATTTTTCTCTAAATGATGTGGAGATCCACAGGGTGAAGTTGGTGGACTTGCCCAGCGTGCCACTGGCTGTGCACTAGGAAAGGGTCAGCGCGCCCACTGGCGTGGCTCTCCTTGGAGTGCGTTATCACGGCTCCATCTACCCAGTGAGTCCACAACTATTCACAGCCGCTCAGTGACCAGCTCCTGAACATAATGCACTAAGAGTATTTCTCTCTATTTCATCATGCACCCAAATATAGACTCTGCCAATGCATAGGCACGAGCCAAACAGAGTATTAGTGTGGCAACTCCAAGCCCAAAGAGTATTAGTGTGGGGTAGAAGAAGAGAGAGCAACTAATAGTTTGCTTTTCAATTGGTACATATGACAATTTTGTGAGGCCGTGTAAGATAATGAATCTGTTTCTGTAAAGGTAAAACACAGTAGGGAGAATTGAAATGTGTTATGTACAGGTACCAATCCACTGCAGTGGATAGTATCATTCTGTACTGCAAACTTGTACTAAAAGAGTGAAAAGAAAAAGAGCTATTTCCTTTTTATGTTATGATGCTATAATATTGTGTTTCATACCATGTTACAAAATTAGATGATTTTATCTAATCAGTTGGTAGGCAAGATTATATTTTGAAGGATTGTTTGAGTCAACAGTATGGGAAACAAGAACAATTTTTAATGTATATTCTAATATCTCATACATTTATTTGTATTGACTTGAGTATAATTTGTTGCTCATAATATTTGTTTTCAAATGATAATTTGATTAGCACTTTTTCTGTATGTATGACAGACTTACGAATGACAAATTTTGGGATTTAAAAATAATCATAATATAGCAAGCCAAATAATTGAATCACCTCAGGAGATTTGCCACAGTCATAGAAAACTTGGCAATTAAAGGAGGAAATAACTTGGTATATGAGAAATTTCTGGGATCACTGTTTGGAAGTTTCAAATCACAATTCATTGTGTTTATAAGAAAGCAGAAGTATGGATTAGTTTCCATCTTTACAGATATGTCATTGTAACTTTAGCACAAGCATGATGTGTTAAGTAATCATAATTTGAAAAAGTTCTACATTTTGCACATTAGAAAACCTAAAGGTTTGGAGACAAATAAGGTGTACATGTGTACAAGTGACTGGAAAAAAATTTCATGAAAGAATGTTAAAAAAATCTAAATTTGTGAAAGTTAAAATATTGAAAATAAAAAATGGATCATGTTATACATAATTTATAACAAAATAACTTTAAGCAGTAATCGTGAAAAGAGAAGAAAATGATGCCAACAAAAGAAAGAGTCTGTTAGTGCATTTTTTATAACCAAGTAATTATAACAGTAAAAATAAATATTATAGTAGAAAAGATATTGACACTTTTTTCAAATTAGTGCATTTAATGGATAATAAATAAATGCATTTCTGTGTGTTCTATTCTGTTCTGTTGATCTGTTCTCAGTTCTTGTTACCAATACCACATTTCTTGATTAATATAGATTTACAGTAAGATTTGAAGTAAAACTGGATCAGTTCCCCAAATCTGATCTTCTGTTTCAAATTGTTTTTACCATTATAGGTATTTTTACTTTTCTTTCCTATATAAACTCTCAAAAATTTCCAGAGCAAATTGCCCATAAAGCTATATAGGTTTCACAGAAATATGTTATCAGCTCAACTTTCGCAAGAGAGCGCAGGCAACCCAGGAGACAGAAAGACACAAATGTGATCTTTTTTAAACAAATGAAACAACTAGACACCTACAGGCAGAAGGAAGGGAGGAAAATAGGAAAGAAGGAAAGAAGAAGGAAGGAAGGAAGGAAGGAAGGAAGGA
>NW_004524658.1:86326-87126 GCF_000260255.1 Octodon degus
AAAGCCACCTGGGCAACACCTGGAGAGGCCATATGAAAAAAAGTGGGGGGTTGTTGACTTGAGCCTTTTACAGCTCAGCATATTAATATGGCTTTACTTTTTATACCTCATGTTTATACTTTTCTGCTGGATGGTTAACACCAAGATAAAGCAAGACTATATAACAAGAAATGTAACTTCTGTATCTAACAAGCTCAGTCAAATCCCCTCAGGATTTACCCTGAAACCCTGTGCAGCAGTTTGTAGATCTTTTGTCATGGCCATTGCTTGACCAATTTGTTCTCTTTGAAAGCCTGAAAGAATGGTTTCTCTCCATGTGACTCTCCTTAGGCACACTCTACATCAATGATCACTTTCCCCTGTGGCCCCATAATCTCATTGATCAGAAAACTTGGGACACCACTGAGTTGCAGTCTCATTGCTATTTCCTTCTCAATAAAATTAATAATAAAAATTAAAAAATGTAATCTGGAAAAATAAATACATAAATAAACAATTAAAAATATTAAAAAAAAATGTTTGGGGAAGTGTTTCCTCCCTGCCTGCCTAAGGATCGGATCGTTCACCATCAAAAATGACATGGTAACTACCCAGACGCAGACGTTCACGGCCAACCAACCACTTCAGAGAAAGTAAAGTGTCACTGATTTCCTTCACCTTGGGAGATAAATAGTATTTTAGACAGAAATTCAAGAAAAATTTGCCAGAGCTTCCTGCTACCCTGCGCCAGCGGGACCAGTCCCAGCCCAGGCGCAGCGTGGGCCGGACCCTCTCCCATCCCCTCGGGCCGCCCCCCACCA
>NW_004524658.1:93422-95062 GCF_000260255.1 Octodon degus
TGACCCATTGGTTGCTGAGTAGGGTGTCATTTAATTTCCATGAGTTTAAGTTTTTTTTCTGGTTTCTTTTGTCATTTATTTCCAGTTTCATTGCACTGTGGTCAGATAATGTGCATGGGATAATTTCTGTCTTCTTGCATATACATGAGCATGACCTATGTACCAGTATGTGGTCTATTTTAGAAAATGACCCATGTGCAGCTGAGAAACATGTGTATTCAGTTGTGTTTGGGTGGAACACTCTGTATATGTCCACCAAGTCCATTCGTTTCAAGCTCTGGTTCAGTTCTATTATTTCTTTGCTAAGTTTTTGTCTGGTTGACCTATCTTTTGGATATAACGGGGTGTTAAGTTCTCCTATTAAAATTGTGATATTGGATATTAGATTTTTCATGTCTATTAAGATTTGTTTTATATAGTCAGATGCTCTCGTGTTTAGTACATACATATTTATGAGTGTTACCTCTTCCTCTTGAATTTTTCCCCTAACCAGTATATAGTGACATTCTTTATTTTGCTTGATCATTGTTGGTTTGAAGTTGAGACTGTCTGAGAATAAGATTGCTTCCCGTCTTTTTTTCTGAAGTGCTGGGGCATGTAGTATTGTGTTCCATCCTTTGACTTTCAGCCTATGAATATCTTTATGAGTTAAATGTGTTTCTTGTATACAGCCTATTGTTGGATTTTGTTTCCAAATCTACTGTGCCAGTCTATTTCTCTTAATTGGTTATTTGAGTCCATTTACATTGATGGTTAAAATGTATTGACTTACATTTGACATGTTATTTACCTGTTATCCTTTTCTCCTTTTTCTCCTGTGTTTAATTGCTTGCCCTATTTAGTTGGTTGCTTCTGACTGCATTTGTGGAGTTCTGATCATTTTGGTCCCTCTCTAGAACATCTTTCTGTAGCCTGTGTAGGGTTGGCTTTGTGATCATGAAATTTTTTAGCTGTTCTTTGTCATGAAAGTATTTCACTTCTCCATCAAATTTGAAAGAGAGTTTTGCAGGGTATAGTAGTCTGGGCTGGAAATTTTTTTATAGAGGACTTGAAGTACTCTTCTCCATGCTCTTCTTGCCTTCATGGTTTGTGAAGAGAAGTCGGCCATAATTCTGGTCAGTTTTCCTTTGAATGTGACCTGCTTCTTTTCTCTAGTGGCGTTCAGTATATTATTCTTGTGCTCAATTTCTGGGATCATGAGTATTATATGTCTCAGTGTGTTTTTCATTGGATTGAGTTTACTTGGTGTTCTGTATGCTTCAGTTACCTGAATGTCAGATTGTTTCCTCATATTTGGGAAGGTTTCTGCTATTACTTCTGCCCATATTTTTTTAATGTCATTTGTATTGACTCCTTCTTTCCCATTGATGCCTATTAGTCTCACATTGTTCATCTTTGCATCATTTTGCAGGTGATGGATTATTCTTTCCTGTATTCTCGTTGTTTTTAAGAGATCCTTTCTTACCTTTTCACTAGCCACACCAGCATCTTCAAGATCCGAAACTCTGTCTTCACTTTCACTTAAACAGTTTTGCATGCTTGCGATTGAGATTTTAATTTCCTCTATATCTCTTTGACTCTGCTTCATGCGATCTATTTCTTTCCTGTATTGCTCATTCAAGGCATCCGTCATTTTTCTA
>NW_004524658.1:95162-108789 GCF_000260255.1 Octodon degus
AGAAAGAAAGGAAGGAAGAAAGAAAGATAACAAAACAAAGAAAGAGAGAGAGAGAAACATATCTAGACACCAAACATATATTTTTCACAAAATTAACTCAAAATGTATTGCAGGCATAAATGTAAAAAAAAAAAATCTATTAAACTACAAAAATATAGTAGGAGACTTAGTTTATCTTGTTTGTCCTTACAATTTTGAAGTAGTCTAAAAATGCGAACTATGATAGAAATTATATATATATATATATATATATATATATATATATATATTAGGCAAGGGTCTACAAGGTCTCACTATGTAGAAAAGACTTTTAGTGATCCACCGGTTTGCAGCCTCCCAAGGGCTGGGATTACAGGCATGTGCCACCACACTCAGTCTCATTCACCATCTCAGTGCACCATGGCGGGCCTGGGGATTGAAACCCCGGCCCCTAAGACTGTTTTCAGGCACTTTAATCCACTGAGCTATTTGGGTGGCCCTTTACAATAGAACTAACTGTTCAAAAGAATTTCATTAAGAATGTTTTCTAGGGCTGGGAGATAGCTCAGTAGAATAAGTGCTTTCCTGGCAAGCGCAAGGTCCTGAGTTCAATCCTCGCTACTGAAAAAAAAAATGTGTTCTAAAAGTGGGAGGCAACATCACAATCCCAGATCTCAAGTTATATTACAAAGCTAAAATTCTAAAACCAGCATGGCATTCGCCAAAAAAGCCACACTTGTAGGTCAATGGGACAGAATTAAAGGTACAGAAACAATTTCAGGCATGCTCATGTGTGGTCTTTGGCAGAGAAGCCAAAGCCCTTTGCTGTAGTAAGGACAGCCAATTGGCTCTCCATGCACAAAAGGCTGAGCTTACACCCAAAATCTCACAATGCACTAATCAGTCAAATAATTTTCCAGTTGGCAAAATAGGTGAAATTCATGAGGACATAGGGGTGGGCCAAGACTTTTTGAATGAAATTCTGATGGTAAAAAAAATAATACCAAGAAGCAAAACATGCACTCATTATAATAAAAAAGGTTTTGCACATTAAAGGAAGAGACAGCCTGAATGAAGTCTGAAAAAAATAGTTTTCCAGGTATCTTGAGACAAAGAACTAATAAATAAAATCTGGAATATATATATATATATATATATATATATATATATATATATATCCCTCAAAGTAATTACCCTTGCTCCCAAATTAAAGATCTAATAAAAAATTTGGCATCTGAAATGAACATATACTTAACAGATGAGGAAATGCATTGGGTTAATGAATGTGGAAAATATTTAACAACATAGACCACTTGAGAAATGCACATTAAATGACATTAAGATCTCATTTGACCACAAAAAGATTGGCTGCCTTTAAGAAATCAACCAATAGTAAATGTTTGCAAGAGCATGAGACAAAGAAACACTTCACTTCTTCATCATGGGTGAGAATGTAAACTGATATAAACAATTTAAAAAGAAGTGTGGGGATATTTCAAAATACTAAAAATAGAAGTTCCATTTTACCCAGCCATTATGGTCTTGAGTGTCTTCCAAAAGGAGTTAAGAAACATCATATCACAGTGTTGTATGTGTACCTGTGTTTATAGTAACACAATTCATTATAGATAAATCTTAAAATCAGCCTACTTGCCTATCAAAGATGACTGGATAAAGAAGATATCATACCTGTTCATGACTGAGAACTGCTTTGCCATTAAGAATGATAAATTGGAGGCATTTGTAGAAAAATGCATACATCTTGAGACCATAGTATTAAGCGATGTGAATCAGACACACAGGCCTAGGAATTATATGGTTTCCCTTATGGGAAAAAATTAACAGGAATAGAGAGAGAGAAAAGAAAAGTAAAAGAAAAGTATATTCTAAGATAAGCTTCTGTAGTCAATTTCTGGTTTTATCTAATACGGTCCCAGAGCTCACTTTGCAAGATTTATATTTCTTTACATATCTTAAAGACTTCATTGCTGTTATGAGCATGGTGTATTGTGAAAGAAAAACATGGTAATTTCCAGAAAAGGAAAATCTATGAAGACAGAGAGCAGACGAGTGGTTAGCTGGGAGGGATTGGGAGATGACTGGTAGAGAGTCTTGATTTAGCCCTAAATTTGACTGCAGTGTGGTTGTACATTGTGTTGTGCCCTAGTGAATCTTACATTTCCAGTTTGTAAATTGCATGGTATGCACATTTTTGGTTAAATTAATTTTTTAATTAAAAATGTTGCTGTGATAAAGACAATGTCAGCAAGAAGAGCAAATATGGAATAGATTAGAAGAAATAATTTGTAAAGAAAAACAATTGAAAAAATGTTATCCAAATTATTCAAAGAACTCTTCAACTCAGACACATGATTTAAAATAAGAGGCCAAGTACCTTCAAAGTCACTTTACCAGTGAGGCTAGATAGTGAATAAGCTTATGGTGTGATACTTCACAGTATATACCATCTGGAAAATGCAGAACAGTGAATCATTTCCGCTCATTTATTAGGGTGTCCATAACCTAGAATTACAGCAACAGCACATGGAGCTACCATGCATATATCATACTGAGTAAAGGAAGACAATTCGAGAAAGCTATGCATGATGTGATTCCAACCAAACACATAAAAAGCTGATTCCATGGAGAGAGTCAGAACACCAGAGATCGCCTCAAGGATGGGAGGAAGGATGGAGCCCAGAGGAAGTATCCTATATGGAACTGTAGTGATGGAAACATGTAATTGTGCATTTGATCAAACTTATAGGATACACAACTAAGGTATAAACTATGTTCTTTTAGTAACTATACTTTGTCAGAATATGTTCATCTGTTTGCAGCACATGTTCCACTCTGGTGGAAGAAATTGTTAGGAGGAGGCTCTGAATGTACGAATATAGGTGACCTAGCCATTTCTTTTCGTTTCTTTTTTCTTTTTCTCTTTAGGTACGGGGAATTAAACTCACAACCTCACATCTGCCTGGTAGGCGCTGTGCTGCTGAGCTATACCTCTAGCCGTTACACTGCTCTTAAGAAATGATAGATTTTTAAAACTTAAAGTATACATTATTTTTCTCTTTAACTAACATTGAACATTTTTCTATTTGTTATGCTATTGATTAGTGAGTAAAAGATAGCCCGTACACAATAAATGGAACTGAAACAACTGGTTCTGTACTGAAGAAAGATTTGCATTAATGACTTATACTAGAAAGTACATTTTGCAGTGGACCTATGATTAGTTTTTATGAAAGACATGCTCCTCCTTAAAGACACATACTTATGTAAGCCCTGAAACACTGTAGCAGATACTTGAGGAATATATTTATATAATGCAGAAAAGCAGGCAAAAATCCCCCGGGTGTGATACCATGATAATAATTATTATTATTTGGTAAAGTAGTGCTTGGAAAGAAGAACGAAGGAATTGCTTCAGTGCTAGTAATGTCCTCTCTCTTCTTTGGAGGAATATTGGAGTAATTTGTGACAGTGCAGTTCATTGAACTTCTTTTCCTAGGGGCTTTATTTATTTATTTATTTATTTACTTATTTATTTATTTGGTGGAAAGGACTGAACCCATGGCTACCAGCTTGCTAAGCAAGCATTCTACTGCTGAGCCAAATCGCCATCCCCAGTGCAGTTTAACATCCATACACTGAAATAAAATTGTATAAAATGATATGAAAATATTGTACTCATGTTATGTTGCATAATTTATAGAAGGAACCAAATTACTTTTCTCATCAAAATTACAATTAAAATGTTTCAGAAATTCTTCCAAGAAAGTTTTTCATTTCCTAGAGTGTGAACACAGAAATCTGAATTGGTATGCCGTCCGACAAAAGTTTCTTATCTTAGTGTTTATAAATATAGAATCTGCAAAATTTAATACTCCAGAATAAGAGACTAGACCGCTGCCAATGTGAGAAGATAGTGGTGTTAATTTTATTTCACCCATCTCTCTCTTCAGAGAAAAATGTTTTTGCCATAATCATCACAGACTTAGCAATGGATTACTGTAATAGAAATTTCCTTTTCAGTTTTATAAGTAAATTTTGATGTGAAGGTTTCATCTGTGTGTCTCTACACGGTGTATATGTATGTCTCTGTGCATGTATGTGTTAACTGTCTGGCTTTATGGCTTCAAAGTAGAAGCCTCAGAATACTTGTAATGTTGTAAAACTAGACACAGGCTTTTAAATGTTTATAGTAGAACATGCCCAGTGGCAGATGGTGCTGTGCCATTTTAGAGCCACCTAGAGGCACAAAAACTGTCCCATGTTTTTCATTTTGGCAGACTCACATGCCCCTCTGGCCATTTTTACAAAATAACCAAAAGACTTACACCTTCAAAACAGATTGTATTTATAGAGGGATTTGAGTAGTTCAACAGAGGTAGTGCTAGGGATTTCAGAATCGGCGTAATCAAATGTATAGCACAAGTGGTGTGAAATTAGCTAAATTAGTTTACTGTGTACTTTCTCTACTTATAGTAGTTTAAATAATTTTAAATACTTATTTTTAGAGTATATAAAATAATTTCTACAATTTTGTGCATTGTGAATAACTCATTTTAAATATAAATTGAAGGTCAAATTTTACATAGAACTCAATGTTCGGCGATAGCATTGCTTTTAAGTATACATGTCTTTTAACTTAGCAAATCCTTCCATTAAATGCAAATGTGAACCTAATTTTTCAAAGTCAATACAGTTAGCAAATTTCTGTATAACTTTCTAAATTTACATGCAATCTTACCTCTTTTTTTTTCTTTTTTGAAGGAATGAGTTATAAACTCTCAATACTTACGGGAAATAAATGTAAACATGTTGTGTAACAGGTCCAATTTTTAGGCTCTGGGAGTCCTCATTTCTCTGTGGTAACCCCATTATAGTCCCCCAAACAGCCATGGATGCCGTGCAAATGAAAGAGAGTGGATGTGCGGTTTCCTGATCCCTCCTTTGTTGGACCCATAATGACTGGGTTATCCCCAACTCGGGCTTTCCCAAGTAGGCGCTCGATTTTTCTGACCCTTAATTAAAACATAGTACTATTCTGACTCCTTCTTTCTGGGCCTATTAAGTACCTAATTGGCTAAAATGGTGAGTTTAGATGAAAAAGCATTAATAGAGGGGCTTTAAAACTGCAATGTGAATTTTTCTTCTTAAAATGAGTAATAAAATGTACCCTAGGAAATGTAGGTATTGCAGAATCTGTAAAATAAAAAAAAATCAAACAATTTTACATGACTACTGCTATAATTTGCAGAAAAATTATAAAATAAATTTTGAATGCTTATCTAATACCTTATGTGATTTATGTTATTCATGGAACCGTCATTTTATATCTTTTTCACTAATTAAATACCAGTTAACAATTCCATTAATGATCAACATGTTTGTATCTTTTGAAATAATTAAATTTACTGAATGTTTTACTAAGGGACAATTTCTTTGGGCATCTGTGCATAGCATATAAGAAAAATAGTATTCTTTTCCCATATTGGGGAGAAAACTAAGAAATAAAATCACATTGAAAAATAAATTTAGGTAGGTGTGGTGGCACATGCCCACAATTCCAGTGTTCTGGAAGTTTGAAGCAAGAGGATCGCAGTTCAAAAACTGCATGAAGGGCTTGGGAAGTAGCTCAGTAGAATAAGTGCCTGGCTGGCAAGTGCAGGGCCCTGAGTTCAATCACCAGTACCGCAAAAACAACCAAAACAAAACAAAACAAGACAAAACAAACAAAAAATATACATGAACAGATGAGTAATTCAGTGAAACCTGATCAAAAATTAATAATAATAATAATAATAATAATAATAATAATAATGGGGTTGAACTATAGCTCAATGTGAAGGTTCTGGGTGAAATCACGAGTACCACAAAAATCTAAAAAATCAACTTGTCTCATGAAAGTGCAAAGGCCATAGTAAAACTGATTTCTATGACAAAGACTAAGAGACGTGAAGAAGCTGGGGATAAAGCTCAGTGATACAATGCCTGCCTGGCAAGCACAAGTTTGTTAGTTCAATACCTGGTACCACAAAAAAAAAAAAAAAAAAGAAAAAGAAAAGAAAAAGAAAGAAAAAGAAAAGTCAGAGATCTGAAGGGGTTTGTTTTACTTTACTCTTTGTCTTTGTCTTTTGTAATTAAAATTTGCTTGTATAAAATTCAGTAAATATCCAGTTACTTAAATATAAGTACAAATGTCTAATATTGGCCTTTAAATAAATGAAATATTTGCATCAAACCATATGCCCTGTTTTCAGATCTTTAATATATATTATCAGATATTGCCTGGAACACTTAAAACAATATAAGCATACACCAAGCATAAGATTTTTTGCAAAGCGCTACCTGCCAAGTAACAAGCTACATACATTTGTATATTATTTGATATTATTTGCACAACCATTGACTTTTGCATTACTTATATTTTATAAATGGAGAAATGAGATCATAGAGATTTAGCAAAAAATTTAAAGCATAGTAGAAGGCAGACACAACAATCTGGCTCCACTACTCTTAAACAATTAGTGCCTTGATTTCAGGAGAACATGAGGTTATTACAGAAATGGACTAACCCACAAATCAATCCATAAGGTTAGGATCAGCATCAATTTCAAGAAACAGATTTCTAGGCATGCACAAAACTCAAAGAACAACAACTTGTTCTATATTTGGACTATAATACTAGCTATACTGTTTTTCTCTGTTTAATGTTGAGCATGGAAATCAAATGTAAATGAAAAGATTATTTTCCCTGTATAAGTAACTCTTGTTAAGACAGTGAGTTGCAGGGAGTTATGCATAAGTTAATTCCTAGGAAAAATAATAAAAAATCTACTTTTACATACTACTTAGTGTGTATATTCTTGGCCATAATTATATCAGTTTTATCAGATATAGTCTTTCTAATTGGTCCAAATAATATAATAAACTCATTCATTTCACAGAGTAACCACTTTGGGTACCCAACTTGATTTTGTCTAATGAGGCCCTCAACTTGTTTCCACCTCTGAAGAGGGTCACACGCTTTCCGTGTTAATGGATGAGCAGTCGCCAGGACAGCTGGCTGTCACACTGTCCCACCAGTGCCACCATATTTCAGAAAACAGAATAAAAGCAATGGTAAGGCAGAAGAAGCAGCAAGAGTTAAGAAAAGAAAAACTATATTTAAAAAAATGTGTTATCAGACATTGCAGAGCACAGCACAACTTAAACTGTGCTTTGAGTATGCATAAGATTCTTACCATTGTGTGCATACAAATAGCACACGTACCACTGATATCAAAGTTAAACAACAAGCAGTTAAATTTGATGAGGAGTGATGGGAGATGGCTGGTGCAAGGACTGATTATCTCTGATGAGAACTTCTAAATTCGAAGCACTCCCTTCGCAGCCTGGGGTCAGTAGGCTTCCTGCTCTGACTCTCTTCAGGTGGGAATCAAGAAATGAAAGGAAGGTGTTATCTAAGAAAAAAGAAAAGTTAGCTCTACTTTGTTAAGACAAAATATTTAAGATAGATATCTTCATTTTTGTCTTTTAAAAAATATTGCTCCAGTAGTTGTATTCCAAAGGAAGACAGACAATGCTCTTTTCTAGAGAGCTACATTTAGAAGATATGTCCTAGTGTAGAGTGAAAGAAGGCATTAACTTCAACTGATGGACTCCCAAATTGACAGTCAGCATCCACACACAGGATGGAATCTAGACTTGTGTGATAAACTAAAATAAAAATGGACTTAAGTTCTAAATGTCCAAACAGAAACACTGAAGCTGCTGGAAGTTTAAATCCATACAACTCTTGAAGACATAACTACAGTAAGGACTCTCTGAGCAGAACCCTTTTGATGTAAGAAATAACATCAGTAACAAATGAAATCATATCAATCTAAAGCTGTTGACAGTGAAGGAAACAAGCCACCAGCGAAGAGACAGTCCACAGAATTGGAAAAACACCTGGCAGGTGACTTCGCAGACAGAGGACAAACACGTATAATATACGAAGAATTTTTAAAATAATAGAGCCTTCCAGAATAATAGACCAATTTTAAAAATATGCAGCTAAAATTAATTGACACTTCTCTAAAAAATACAGATCAATAAATACATAAAAAGGCCATCATTTCTGACCATTACAGAAGTGAGAAGTAAAATAACACCGAATTTCCATTTCCAGAAACAACAGCTACGGTTAAGAAATCAAATAAAAGGAAATGTTGGCAGAGCTGTGGAGCAAAGGGCATTGCTGCATTTTGATGGGAATGTAAACTAGGGCAAAGACTATGTGAATGATTCAGAGATTCCTCAGGAAAATGAAACTGGAAATTCCCTTCAACCCAGTTCTTTACATTCTCAGGTTCATCCAAAAAGAGTTAAAGAGATCATACTGCTGTGGGATACGTGCACCTATGTGTATGGATGTACAATTTACAGCTACAGCTTGGAAGTGGTCTTCATTTCTATTAACAAATGGATGGGTAAAACATTAACATTTTGATACAGTGGAGTAATACTCTGCCAAAAAAGGATATACTTGTCATTTGTAGGAAAACAGTTGCACCTTGAAACCATAATGTTAATTGAAACAAATCAAGCACAGAGGATTAAAGATTACATTATTTCTCATTTATTCAAATATGAATAAATGAAAGAGCAAAATAAAAGATAGTTTTTAGGCAACAGGGAGATATATCTTTTGCAAAGGTGCAGGGGACCAAGGGGGGGGAGACAAAAGGAGATGAGAAAAGAATTAAGACATGCTCTGTCCATGTACCAACCCCTCCATATGGATATAGTCATTATGTGTTGCAGTCAAGCGCCAATGCAAATTTTAAAACCCTAAAATAAAAACAAAAACTCAGAAAACAAATTCGACACTTCTTGATATCCTCCACCCCACTAAAGTCTTCATATCAAAACATGGGTAAGTTTGTAAGTGCCTTTCACAACTGTACTGAATTATTAAATGTAGAGTTTTCTAACTATTATTACTCTTCAAAGGTCAAAAAAATTTATGTATTGTCTATACTAAAAGACATTTTCCTGTATTAAAATTTGAGCTGAGCATGGTGGCACACACCTGTAATCACAGCACTTCACAGGCTAAGGCAGGAGGAACCCCATGAGTTTAAGGCCACGTTGGGTTACAAAGTGAGTAGAAGGCCAGGCTGAGCTGCATATTGAGGCCCTGTCTCAAAAAAGACCAAATATTTTGATGTATTTCCATTAGAGCCTGAACTATTGTATGTTCATCATACTGCATCAAAATAACAGAAAAAATAACAACAAAAATCCCAACTGGAATTGTCTTGCATATAATTGAAAATACCATTTTATAATTTACTAATAATGTACCTACACTCATATATGTATAAGTTTTCAACTAAGTGAAAGATAAAATCAATATTTATACAACTTAAATCATAAACATACATATTGCAAAAGATGTAATGATCAACATGTTACCTTTTAATATTTTTGTTCTTAAAGAAACTAGAAATTTTTCAACCTCTATATGTATACATAAAACATGGAAAATGAAAGTAAATAAGCATATAACTTTTTTCTAAATTAAATTCAAATATGAGCAAACTGAAACTTCAAAACATACTTATAAAGTCAAAAGTATTGAACATCTGCATTTAAAAAAATACTTTCTGTGAATATACATATACAGTTATATTTATATAGAACTAGTAATTTAAATTTTTGGCTTACATTAAATGCTACATTTGTGAACGATAAAATATTTCAGTGAACAAACTCTGTTTTTGTTTATGTTTATGTTTATACTTACTATTTGTAAGAATAGATGGCTTGCTTTACAAACCAACCTATGTTTCTTGATATATATGAAATATTGTCATAATCATGACACAAGAGTTGTATGTTCTTAACCCAATCTTTATTTAACCTCTTTTCTGATATCTTAAAAGCACTTCATCCTACTTTGAACACTCTCACTCAAATTCAACAATGAAATTATTATTTTATCATATTATTTTTATGTATTCAGTAGGGGCCCTACAGGGTTTCACTGTGTAGATTAGACTCAGTGATTCTCCTGTTTTCAGTCTCCCAAGAACTGGGATTATAGGCATGAGTGACCACGTCCAATCTTGAAATTATTTTTTTTTCAAAATAAATGAACTCTTGTGAAGAAAGCAGAGTCTTCCACATTGCTGTACAAATGTGCCAAACAGAGCCCATGTATACTAATTCCTAGGTTAGATATTTCTTCACACCAGGCTGAGATCTCTTAATTGAAAATCCAGTTAGTGCCACTCTCATATTTATACATATTTCATTGTTTTAAATACATCTATAATATTTAAATGATGGAAGTAAGCAAAAAAGGGGATACAGATGAATGACCATTTTGTATCTGTGTATTCAAAATGGTTAGGATAGACATACAGGTACATTCTCTTAATTCAATGAACAGAGGGATATGTTCTAATAGTGTTTGTAAGAAGGATATCATGTCTGCATCTTGAACAACAAATAACCACTAGGAAGGCAGTATGCAATGTGTTAATGATTTGAAACTGTGCTACCAATTTGAAACTGTCTCATTGCTATTTGTTTCTCAATATAATTAGGGAAAAATTGTTTTAAATATCACCTAAATAAGCAGCATTTTTGTTGTTTAGCATCCTCCTGCATTGCATACACCCAAAGAATTCATACACAACATCTATCAGCTGTAGATAAGCAAAAACACTCTGAGGGGCTCCAGGCTACTGCCCTGTGGTGCTCCGACCCACAGCCATGCCACTGCTGTGGCTGTGCGTAACCACCAGACACATGTGTGCTCTCTCGATTCTGATACCTGGGTGGCTCCTTGCCTTGCCTGTGGATGACAGCACTAATGACTTAACTCTGAACTGTCTCACACTGTTAGAGGTGGACCTCCATGTGCACCTATCTGAGTGACACCTAAATAAAAACATGTGTTTTTGTTACACCATTGTCATATTTGTTCCCTTGATCAGACTACAGAAGCCCTTTAGGCATCCACTATAGCATAAGCATAGCACCTGCTAAGTCTAATGTTATTACATTCACCCTCATCATCCTTGGCAATGCATTTCTGTATGTAAAGCCCTTCATATATTTAGAGGTACAGCTATCGTATTTCCCCCTGAATATTATTTCTATAATAAATATAATAATTACATCAACTATTCTACATATGGCAAGAGTTTTATGAACTTAATTATATTGGTGTCTTCTCTTAATATAGTATTTGCTCTGTCAAAATGCTTTTCAGAGTGATTGCAAAGATGGTGTAGTCACCTGCAAGGTTAATTTCCTGTTATGGTGAAAGCTGGAGATTTTGTATATATAATTCCACAAATCATTATATATAATGCCAACATCAACTGGCTTATTACCATGAACTTAACTACACCTAGGAAATATGACACTTTGTGTCATTAATCACAAAATTCAGTTTATCAGTAAAGATTTATACCATCCTGATGGAAGGGGAGAGTTCCTCATGAAATAGCAAGTGAAACATTTAGTTTAATATATTAATAACCCACCATCTCAGATATATGAAAAAGAGGCTGCCAGAGCTAAGAAATTTGCCTAAACATACATGAAACATTGCAGAGGTACAGGTAAAGGAGAATGGTGAATTAATTTTTTAAGGAGTTGAAGGAGCTTTGAGATAAAAACAATTTAAATACAGAAGAAGCAAAACTTCACTAAATTTTTTAAAAGAATCTAGAGAAGGAATTCTCCTGTGAACAAAACTCTCCGTAACTAGAAAGTGATACTGTTATTGTCAAGGACAGAAAATTGAGACAAAGGGAAAATACTTAAACAGATATTGTTAGGCTAACTTTTATCTTTCGTTCTATTTTACCAAGTTATTTCCCTGTCTTGTCATTTTTTTCATAATTCAATAATCTTTCTCTAATTTGACATATAAGTATGTAAGTATATCTTTTATTCTACTTTTTTATGAATATTCCATGTGATGTAGAATTTATGGTGATTAAATTTATATGACACTTCTCCTAGTTCTTCTTGAAATTCTTCTCAATTTCAATTTGTTTCCTAGGATCAGTGAAAACAACAAAAAATTCACAATGGTAGAGAAGGAAAGTTTTGCTTCCTCTATGGAGCATGCAGTATATTTTTTTTCTTTTTTTCCCATATTTTATTGATAAACAAATAGCAATGAGACAGTTTCAACTCTAATTGGTAGGACAGTTTCAATAATACACACATTGCATACATTCTTCCTAGTGGTTAATTGCTGTACAAGATGCAGACATGATATCCTATTTACAAACACCATTAGAACAAATTGCTCTATTCATTAAGAGAATGTAACTATATATCTATCCTAACCACTTGGATACACAGATACAAAATGGACATTCATCTGTATCCCCTTTATTGTTAAGTTCCATAATTTGAATATTATAGGTGTGTAAACTCAGTAAAATATTCTAAAAGACTCCAGTAGCCCATAATAGTACTGAGTCTTCCTCTTCACGGGCAATGTCAGAAATTGTTGACCTGAGTCACCTATAGCTCAACATAACAGCATGGCTTTACTTCTTATATTTCATTTTTATACCTTTCTGCTGGATGGTTAAGACCAAGGTAAAGCAGGACCTATGCAACAAGAGTTGTAGCTTTCGGGTCTGAGAAGGTCAGTGAAATCCCCTCAGGATTTATCCTGAGTTCCTGTACCTCAGATTTTAGAACCTATGTCAGTGTCAGTCATGTGGATGAGTCATGGCCATTGCTTGGCCAATGTGTGCTCTGTGAAAGCCTGAATGTTTTCTCTCCATGTGACTCTCCTTAGGCACACTGTACATCATCAATCAATTTCCTCTTTGGCTCCATAATCTCCTTGATCAGAAAATTTGGGACACTACTGAGTTTCACGACGTTACAGTACAGGTTCTCATATGTCCTGAGTCTTAATTGACCTTAGAAGGCTAGGGCCAAAATGTTGGCTTTCTTTGCAGCCCTCCTTTTTCTCTAATTTTGGTCTGAGAACTTAGGTTGTTAACCATCCAGAAGACAAACTTATTGTTATCACGATGCAACTTAGGCTGTTAAGCTTAATCTCACTATCTGTCTGCATATCAAACATTTTAGGCATAATATGGAACAGGTATTTTTCATCGAATATTGATACGTTGTACTGCAAGTCCCTACAGAATATGATAAAAAACATTTAAAAATTAGAATATATTTTAAAAACAGGAATAAAAATTTATGTAGTTCTTATGTTTACAACTAAGTCCAAAAATCTCACCATATACAACCTTGAAGCAAGAGAGTCCCACATTATTTCTTTTCCTGTCTCTTGCTTTCATTCACCACCCCCTTCTTCTTGAACATCCGCCTACCCGAGAGACATCTTAGCAGTAACTGGCATGTCATGATAAGCCGCCCATATTCAGAATACCACAATGACAGGCACTCCAAGCATGAAACTGCTATTACAAATTACCATCTGCAGTGCAGTAGCTTAGTTCACAGGTATCAGTATATATATACTTAGTCAAGGTGAGAATCTTTCCAATTAACTGCTAGATTAAAAAATCTTCTGAAGATTCTCAGGATCATTGCCTTGCTCATCTTTTACATATAACTGTATGGCTTG
>NW_004524658.1:113035-116021 GCF_000260255.1 Octodon degus
GATCTATTTCTTTCCTGTATTGCTCATTCAAGGCATCCGTCATTTTTCTAATCTCCTCTATTTTTTTATCGATGTCTTCTTTAGAAACAGTTATAAATTCTTTTACTGCAGTGTTTTTTTTTTCAGATTGGGTTTCCTCCCTATGTTTTTTTAGTTGCTTCTTTACTTCAGATGCTATGAGTTCTGAAAATTCTTTTTTTATTTCAGAAAAGAATTGCACTCTGAGTTCCTCTATATCTTTCTGCTGTTGCTTATTTACTATCAATGCTATTAATTTATGCATTTGAGCCGACCTAGTGTCCTCCTCACTTGTTCTGAGTTGGCATTGTTTTTTTTCCATGTTTCTGCATTTGATTCTTTACTGCAGATGTTATTCATTCAGGGATTTCTTTTTTTATTTCCAATCTGAGTTCCTCTTATAACTTTCTGCAGCTGTTTTTTTTTTTATTTCAGAAGCCATTGATTCATTGCTTTCAGCTGTGTCATTCCCAATTTGTTCTGTGTTAGTGTCCTCTGCACTTGTTATGGTTGGGGTTGGTTTCTGAGGTTGCATTTTGTTCCTTCTCATCATTTTGTGCAGCACTGTCTTCTGACCTTTGTTGTAGATCTTCGTTGTATTTATAACCTTAGCATGTACTGAAGTTCAGGTGCAGATCTTCAAAGTTTGGATTTATCCGGCTGTGCCTGGCTTGGGCCTGGCTGCTGTGCTTAGCTTCTTCCTGCTGCTGCACTTTTTGTGCCCCTCTGTCAAGATTTTCTCCTCCTGGACTATCTGGGTGATTCTATCCTCTACACTCTCTGCAGGGATTGCAGCTGCAGGGTTAACACCCCAGGCCTGAATGCCAGGCCTGAGCTGAGCCCAGAGGCGACAAGGTGGAGTAGGGGGAGAGGCAGCTCTCCCACACTCACTGGGCCTGGGCTAGGACTGGGTCTGGGGCTTCCCGGAGTGTGGCAGAAATTCCTACTGGGCGGGCGAGGTTGGGGAGGTGCTCCGGAGTGGTTGTGGGCGTCCCAAGGGGTTGGAAGAGGGTCTCACCCACACTGCGCCTGGGCTGGGACCAATAGTAGGTCCCGCTGGTGCAGGGTAGCAGGAAGCTCTCCCACACACTCACCGGGCCTGGGCTAGGACTGTGTCAGAGCATGCAGTTTAAATGTCTCAAGAGGAAAATGTTTTACAGTTGGATAGGTGTGAGGGTTCCACAAAAGTGTGGATGTGTTTAATGCCATTGACTTGTACTCTTAAAAATGACTAAGGCAGTAAATTTTATGTTATGTGTATTTTACCCATTAAATTAGGAGAGAGAAACAAACCGTAAGATATTCACAGAAGTTTATTGAACCCTGGTTTCTCTTTAGAGGACATAAAGAGTTTCCGTTAAACATAAAAGCTCTGTGTATATACAAAAGCAAAGGAAAGACAGAAGTAAACATGGACATTTTCTTTTTCAATGTAAGTTTTCTTTTCTTTTCTTTTCCATAAGATTAAGTCTGTAAGACAATTGGTTCAGTTTACTCTATCAGTTGACTGTGGAATACTCTGATAGAGAACATTAAAAAAATTGGCTTAAAATCTGCCCCTGGAATTTATTCTTCCTCTTACCTCAGCAAAACCAAATTTCATTTTTACAGCTAAGGAAGCCTGTACTTGGAAAGATAAATGGCAGCAGTTCCTTAAAAAAAATGCTCCCAGTCAGAGTAAGGCTTCCCGTTGAGAATGCTAACACCAGTAATGAGCGCTCTAAAGTGAAAGGCGTGCTGCTTAGATCCAGTGACCTCCTCAGCTGTACCAAGAAGAGGACAGCTCTAGCTCTCATCCTTATACCCAGAGCAAAATCTCAGCAATAGGAGGACACAAGGGAAGATTGGAGTAGGAGGGCATCTATGAAAGAAAGAAGCTTTAAACACTTACGATGTGCTAAACTAAATTTAAAAAAGAACACAAACACTGAAATAATACCACATATGTTCAAAAAAGAGAAACGTGTTCGCAACAAAAAACCACATCAAATGCTCTTAAAGGAAGAAGGTAAGACTGAGTACAAAACTACAATCACTGAAAAAGCCAGTGCTTATAAATAGGTTGATTGATACAATAGAAATAGACAAAATATAAATTGCTGTATTAAAAGGTATCAGGAGGAGATACATATTCATAAAATTGTTTCCTTAACTATTAATACCTCTTTCGTTTTCAGGGTCTTGCTATGCAACTCAGACTCACATGTTCCTACTGTTTTCTGCCTCCCAAGTTCTGGGATTACAGGCTTATTCCACCATGCCCTGACTCTATCACAGTCTGAGCACACCTAGGGGTGGGGCGGGCATGGCATGCAGTACCAAGGATCAAACCCTGGCCCATGTGCTTACCTAAGAAAGCGCTTAGTATGCTGAGCTATCTCATCAGCCTTAACTATTAATACCATTAAATAATAAAAAGAAAACAATCTTGCCTTCTCAAATACTAATTTGTCCTTATAACACATGTACAGAGCCTGACAAAGACATATAAATTAAGAAAAGAAAATGTATGTAAATATTTTAATACTAAATTTACTGAAACATCATGCAATTAAAACAACTTATCCCTGCTCACTGCAATTACACGAGGTGTGCAAAGTAGTGGCCACTAGCTTCCAGATACAGACTAGTACAGTGACCTGCTGAAGTGTGTAGACATCTTTGGTGAAGTGTGTTTATTGCTCAAGTGTGTCTACACCATTATGTTCATATAAACTTCATGAGGAAAAGGAATTAAATCATGATGAAGAATGTAGTTGAAATAAGAAAATTAGAGAAGCTGCGAATTTATAATGATGACAATACACCATGAGCTGAAGAAGTTCTTTAAACTCAGGCCGAAGCACCAGAAGAGGTGTTTAGGAGAAAGTAGGAGAAAAGGGCTGGCATTCACTTGCTAAACTATACCGGTATCCTCCTCTTTTGCCTAAAAACTATGAATGTCCATAGAAAGTTGGATATATATATA
>NW_004524658.1:116121-142820 GCF_000260255.1 Octodon degus
TTTTTTATAAAATCTGGACATTAGTTTTCTGGACTATCATTCTTAAAATGCAAAAGCAAAATGTCATATACTTGACTAGAAACTAGAGCAAGATAAAGCATAAGATCCTAAACCTTTACTTCTAGTTGAAGACATTTGTTACAGCTACAGGATTTCTTCCCTCAGATAGATTCACAGCAGAAAGAAAAATTTTCAGAGCCACTGTCTTCACAATGGCTGTGCCTCTCCATGCAGTGGCCAGCATCTACCACCACCGTGCTGAGCTGAGCAACTACTCATGCACACTTAGGCTTTCCAGGCGGTCACAGTTGAGGGAAATGCTTGCCAGACCTTGGCTTTTGCTTTTTGAAATGGGTTCAGATGTGATTAGAGTAATTAGTGGCCTTAGTGCCATTGCATAATTCAGTGCAAATGAAAGTATGCAACTTTAGGAGAAATGTTGTTGTGGCAACATTGTTAACCTGGAAAGAAAACAAGAAACAGCCAGTATGCCTTCAATAAGAAAATACTTGAGTAAACTGAGTGCACCATAGTATTACAAATATTATATATTACTCATGAACTAATATGAAATGACTACTACATTCTTTTATTAAAAATGCAAATAGGTAATCATAAATTGCATGTTTCCAGTCTTTGCAAACTAAAGGAAAGAATTCCATATTTTAAAGGTTTTATTAATTTTTTTAATTTTAGGCATTTCAGGGATATAGATAATTCAATAAATAGATAGTTTGTGTAATGATCAAATCATGGGGATGAACATTTTATCTCATTTTTGTAGGTTTGTATTGACATAAAGTAATTGTAAACATTTATGAGGAATAATTTGATAATTTAGTGTATATATAAAACATGTATTCAATATTCTTGCTCTTAAGTATAAAATTAGAGTAAAACGTTAGAAACTAAAGTATTGGAAACTCGAGCAGAGGGAGGGTAAATTATAATTACTTATAAAATTTTGCATTGCCTGAAACATCATAATGAACTTAAACTACTTAATAATACAAAAACAAATTAACGACAAAAATATGTTGTTGATATTATATCCAAATTTTTTTAAATATAACAATAATTGGCATTACTGATAAATAGAACGTTACTTCATTCTGATGTTTTCTGTACATGCATTTTGTAGTGAGTGATTTTTATGATTGTTTTGAAAGGCAAAGGGCAGAGAAGAGAGAGAAAGGAAACTAGATAACCTGCGAACATCTGGGAGCCGCAGTGAGAGCACACTCTTAACAATTTACTCTTTGTGGAATTTAATAACATCCATTTCACAAACCACAGTGCTTTCCTATCTCACAAATCAATTTCATTCTATTATATTTGTGAATTAGTTTCTTTTTGTGAATTGGTTGTTCCACTTTAACTGTTGGCCTTCTCATAAAAAGGAAAAAATATATTAGGAGTATAGAAAATAGTCAAGATAATAGCCCAGTAATACTTCTTACATATCAGCTAACCTCTTCTCCTCAGATTTCCCCATGCCTCAGTGACCACTAGCTGTTATCACTGAATTATCCCTCATGAGTCCTTACAAGGCCCCTGTTCTTTCAAGCAGTGGTTTGCCTGAAGTGCACTAATGAAAAATTCTAATAAGACTGCTACTCGTTCGTCTGCAATCTCATGCAGAGACTTTGAAATCCAGTCCTGATGTCATCATTTATGTTATATATAAGACAAAGAAGAATTGACTCTGCTGAGCCCTTTAATTTTTTTCTCTTGAAATGTGTGATCATCAAAATGCTTAAAAATGACAATAAAACAAAAAGATGAAATAAATTGCTCTCTATAAATATTTCTGTTTACCTAATCAAAATAAAGTAAAATTTTACACTAGGATAGTTGAATACATACATATCTTTAAGTGCATGTATATGTATAGATATAAATGTGCATGATATATAGTTATATACACAGCTGTGATCTCTATGTATGTATGACACATAAATACACAAGTAGCTATGAACACACACACACACTCAGAGAGATAACTTGAAGGCATTAAAATGCTTGTGAAATATTTTTACCTTCAAAATTCAAATGCTGCATTTTTTAATGTAGTTTGTGAATTACAATGTGTCTAAATTTGTATATAAAATAGGTCTAAGATTTTACTTCTATGACAGTATACCTCATCACTGCTATCATCCTGCATATGCTTTAAGAAATAAAGCAGGATGACATGGACATTCCAGAATGGTTAAGATGCTCACACATATACAAAAGTTGTCAAAGAAGACAGACATAGGCCAGTACAACTCATGCCTCTAAAGTAATTATTGTAAGCTACTTTTATGTGGAATGGGTGTTAAGATGCGCTTATTATAACATAATTTTTATTTAAGTTATAAGTTAAATCTATAATTTAACAAAACTTATAAAACAAATTATTTTCTGGTAGTATTAATATTCTTTTAATGTTGACAGTACCAATGATAAGGTATATTCCACTTCATGCATGCATATATTTTATAACTATATAGCTTCAGAATGGTATAGTCTTGAACTAGAACAGTATCATTTGAATACTGACAGTTTATAAGGAACTTTTTCTTCTGTCTTATTTTATTGTGAAACAATCTGGATGGTGTCTTCATGTGAATTTCACTTACAAAATAGAACATAGGAAAGTATACAGTATACTTCTTTCACAACAAGCTCACTAAAATATAATCCAGAATTAGTCTTCAATGTACCTTTGTTCTAGTCATCTCAATAATCTCTAATTCGAACCTCAGCTTCCATTTGGAAGCAAGCATTTACAGATTTTTAAGCAAACTTCACTTCTGCAAAATGCACCTTGTTGAACTCTTCAGCTTTTAACAAACACCAACCTCTGTGCACACTACTAAGTTACAGAGTTCTTCAGTGGCAAGGCGTAGTCTATACTTCAAGATTGCTTACAATTTGCCTGCTTCTCTCCATTCCCTATGTTAAAATTCTCTGTCAAATCTCTTAACTTTGCAGCATTCAGGTCACACACACACACACACACACACACACACACACAATTACCGGAATAATGGACTCTAAATAATCATTTCCTTCATATTCCATCATTTCAAGCTTTAATTACAGTTCCTGTTAATGCCAGTCAAGTCACTTGGGCATTTAGTTGCATATCAGATATTGCAATTGAAACAACAGTGGGACTTAGTTTTAGAGGAGGAGTTTTGACTGTTTCAGTAGCTCTCAGAATAGGAGAGAGATGGAAAGGAGCATCGGTGAGGATGTAGGTGTGAGAAAACTTGGAGGCAAGCTCAGTGTTTACTAAAAGTAAGCAATTCAGTTTTTTGTCACTAGCAATCTAATAATGGTGGCGTCCACTAAGACTAAGATAACTGAAAAATAGGATTTTTTTAAATGCATGTAGTACACATCTACAGGGTCTCACTACACAGATTGGACTAATAGTGATCTGCCTGTTTTCAGCCTCCCAAGAGCTGGGATTGCAGGCACGCATCAAAAAGCAATGTTTTGTGCTTCACCTTATTTTCATAATCTGTTAGGTTAGAGTTTCTTCATATTTATTTTGCATTCTTTTCCAAGTTTGTGTACAGCTCACAGACATTGCCCATATCTGAGTCTTTTAATGTAAGAGCACAAAGAAACAAACAGGGACTAGGTCATTAATGTGAAATAATCAAAATTCCTATGTTATGCAGAACACCATTTGAAGATGGTATTTTTTTGAAAACAAGTCACTTCCTTTTGAATTTGTATACCTAATTCCTGACTTAATATGCTTTTATAACTCCTCATTCTTGTAAGGTAGTGTCTTTTTATGAAATGAAAGGCACTGCACTTCAATACCATTCTTTATGTATGTATTGAATACTATTTTGAGTATTTTACACTTATCTGGAATCACCAAAGAAATGAAAGAGGTTCTGTACTTAACATAAAATATTATATCTAAATAAGCAGCTTTTTGTACAATTTAAATTATTTTTATATAATATGGTCCATGAAAATAGATTTTAAGTCTCTGGATGTTATATTTAGAAAAATATGGTCACCCAAAAACTTGCTCCATGTATGTGGATAGCATGTGTATATATGTATGCGCCCATGTGTGTTGAGTCACAAAATAAGAACTGCAATCTTTATGACAAGGTCTACTGTGAACCACTATATTGACTTTCTTTGATTTTTTCTTTCACTTCTCATATTAAGGAAATAAACATATTCTAATATAGATGATAGCCATTTTGTTTTAGATGCGTTCTTGGAATTTTACATGTATCCTTTTATGTAAACTTTCTAATCAAATGTAAATCAACTAAATAAATCACATTTTTTCACTTGCCAATATATATATATATATATATTTACTCAAAAATACCTTACAATTGTACAAAAAGCAAACAATCTTACTTATGGTCATTGACATGATACAGAATAACTGGCTCAGTTTCCTAAACCTAGTAGTTACAGAAAAAGAAAAAATTTGGAACATAAAAATTTAGAATAATAAGATGTAGACATTCTTTCTCTAACTCAGATTAACTTTAGTACTTGTAATACAGCCTTATTGACCATAAAACTTGCTAAAAACAAGTCAGCTTTCATTCAAAAGCGTCATCAGAATCTTTTGATGCATTCTTATATCTAAGGGAGAAATACAGAAGGGACAAATATAGGGAAAAAAAATAATCCACATCAACAGTATAAAGACCAAAATGGTGTGGAAAAAATCCAAACTACCAAGGTACACATATTTTTTTCTTTGTGGCCAACTCAGCCCATCCTGAGGATGGAACCGCGGTGCCTGCGCACTTGGCTAAGTTGCCTAAGCAGGCACTTTAGACCGCTGAACTATCTCGCCAGCCTAAGGTACACATTTTTTTTAAAAAAAATGTTGCACAGAGATTTTCAGTAGAGCTTAGCAAGAAGTACTTACTGAAACAAACGCATTTGCCACACAACACTCAGCCTACTACAAAGCCTTCTTAATTGGCCCTAATCCAGGGACCTCATCAAAGCCCATTCTCAACAGTACCATTTTCTCCTACATGCCATGCTCGGGAGCTTCTGTGTCCTGCACTTTGGCCATCTGCCCAAAGACCTACCACTGTTTGCTGTTCTGTTAAAATGTCCCCTGATACCTTGCACTCTACAGCAATCTGTGTTAACTCTGCAATAACAATTTAGAGAGTGTGTTGCTCATCAGATGTATTTTCTACTACTCCTCTTTCTTCTTCTTTTACTTAATCTTTGCCTTTCAGTTCCAGGAACAGCATCTATTCATTGCATTAGCTGTTTTGCCTCCAGATACTGACAATATACCCTGGATCTCCACGCTGAACTCTCTACAAACTCCCATGCTGTTTGGAACCTGAGCTCTCTAAATTACTAAATTTCCCTGGCTGGCCTTGGCTTCATAGGATGCGGAGATTGTAGCTGGGCTCCAATGCAACTGATTTACAGGCATTTTTTTAAGCAGCAGTGTTTAAACCTTGATTTCAAAGGATAAAATACCTATTTATGGAACTTTATGTGTTTAAGTGAAAATCTGTAGGTCCATTCACTAGAGATAAGATAGTGACTCTAGAATCATAGACATGGACGTGAGGAGATTAACAGCATATGCCTGCCTTAGTATCCTCCTTACCATTACATATTTATGGATTAGAATCAGCTTTAATAATAACAGATACTAATCAATTCTTCAGAAATCCCAGAATAACTCACGAGTACTCATTTGTCCAAGTTCGATAAAAATATGGGTTAATCTTTTTTGGAATATAAATAGTCACTTCTTTCTCTTGCTCTACTTTCTGATAGTGGCAACAAAACCAACTTAGGAAAAGAAGAATTGTTTCATCTGCGAAGTGTCAAATTAAGGAATTGAATTAGGCCAAGGCTCCCAAGCATGTTGGAGATGCCAAAGAGTATGTAATGATGTATTCAAGGAAAAAGGAAGCTATATGAGAAGCCCCTGCTTCTTGTATTCAAAAAAGGATTCACAGGCTCTAATTTACAGTCCTGAGGCGGTATATTGTGGACATCTAGAAGGGAAGAGGGACATATATAAATGACTGTGCAATGAGATTGATTTTTCATCTTTTCTCTCTAAATAATGTGAGGTATTGTTATATTAATTGGTTGGTGTCTATCTTGTAGTCTTTACAGAGGATAATTTGTCTTGATTCTGTAATTATCAGTTATACAAGCAACACATGACAAGTCTAACAAGGATGCTTTTTCAATATGGGCACCTGTAATAATTGCAAATGTGTTAGCAAGATGAGTAAATCATGGTTATGCCATTTATTGTAGTCTCTTCTTTCTTAGAATAGGTATTGTATACACTTATACGCTAATTTCTAAACTTTAACACAGTGCATACGTACAACTGGTATAGACTGATTATAAAATAACTGATATAAAATGTCTAATTATAAAACTGATTATAAAATAAGTAATTAATTATAAAACAAGTCACTGACCCTGGTTAATCAATAAAAAGTAGTTTCCAAGTTATTCTAAAAGAACCAGTTTCCTGTTTCCTTTTGGAGAACAGTTGTTTCAGTTCTAAAAATAGGAAATAGTATTCTTCATTATAAGAGTATAAAATGACAAATGAATAGTTTTATAGATCACTTTAAGGCCATTCCCCTCTGACAAAATTGCTGTGGACTGAAGAGTGAGTGAGAAACCATCCACCTAAGTCCCGTACAATATGGACTAAGCTAAGGGAAAGTCCTATCCTTCCTTCTGTACCATGTGCCTGGTTACTATGCATGACATCTGGTTCTTATAGTCAGGGCTGCACCACTACCTGAAACTCTTCCCAGCTCAAACTAGAAGGAAACCATTACCTTTCCTCCCTTGCTCAATATTTCTATTACATTAATAAAACAATTATTACAGAGGGAGCAACTTTCTATTTATATGTATTCAGTACAAGGTCTACAGGGTGTCACTACACAGATCAGACTCATAGTGACCCTCCTGCTTTCAGCCTCCCAAGCGCTGGGATTACAGGTGTGTGCTTCCATACCCCATCTCAGTCATTGTCTCAGTGCACCCTGGAGGCAAGGCTGGCAAGGCACCTTGGGGGTTGAACCCCAGTCTCTGCACCTGCCTAAGCAGGCGCTTCGGTCCTCTGAGTTTTCAGGAGAGAATTTCATGCTGCTAATGTAGACTTGCCTCTGGAAGCAGTGTCTGGCTCTGTTTGGTGAGGCAAGCTATTAAGTCATTTGTAACCACAACAAAGCCTACTCAAAAGGAGTGCAGACTTTTGGCTACTTGGTCTAAATTATAGCAGCCCATATTTATATAAAAATATCCTTGGCAAATTTATTCAGATATTATGAGTCTTCTCAAAGTGAATACTAGCTTCTACCTGATAGGGAGTTGAAAAGATGTATGAAAATTGCAGGGGGACAAGTTGCTAGAGTGTTTCATATATCTATATTAGGTAATTGAAAACTATTAATATAATTGTGTACAGTATTTTGCTCATTCCTTTATGATGAATGATGTCATCCTGCTGTTCAAGATACTAAAAATCTCAAGCATATATTTTCATTCACATTTAATATTATTTTAAAATGTAGAGAAAATAAATATATGAAGTGATAATACATGTAAATTATTTTAAAACATGTAAATAGTACTACTGATCCTTGTGTTCTATGACTTGAATGGCTCTAGGTTCCACACAAAATAAATAAATACATAAGTTTCCGGGTTTTAAAACATATGTCACAGCTTTAGGCCTGAGGACTGCTGAATATATGCGTTGGTTATTATGTTGTCTCCTTAAAGAGGAACATTTGACTTTTTGTCCTCTATTATTTACATGCACACAGTCTTACAGTCTAGTCTAAGTAGTCATGTGGTACTATATATAATCCTCCACATCTACAAACTCTGAAGTAAACCAACAAATCAAGTAACAACAACAAACCAGTTGAACTGTTGCCACTTTTCAACAGTTAGCTCTCATTTCCATTTTGTAACTATCTTACAAAATTATGGAACTGTGTCTGGAGGACCCATCTGAAAATCTACATTAGAATTTTAATTTGAAGCTAAATACACATAATATTTTTCATTCTCTGGACAAATTGAAGATGTGTAAGTGTTGGTGAGGTTTGTATTGCAATTAACATGCCTTTCCTTTGAGAATACAATGTTTCAGTTCATCTTATTTTTATACTGTTTTCTGCATATCAAGTTTTCAGTTTTAATAATATTTTGGACACAACAAATCTTAAAAGCTCAAGGAATGATGATTCTAGTAACATGATATAATTATTCCATTAGAAATCTTTACTATGGGGCTGGGGAGATGGCTCAGTGGAATAAGCACTTCCCTGGCAAGCACAAGAACCTGAGTTCAATCCCTGTATCTGTCAAAAAAAAAAATCCTTACTATATTGATAATGAAATACATATGTGAATATAGTAAAGTTCAGTTCATAATAAGGGTCATCTTTTTCACAGGACTGTTCTGGTTAAGTTGTCTCTGAAATCCTAGAACAGTATTACACCCTTTGGTTCTGTCAAGCTCAAAACCCCCTGACAGACAGAGGTTGCACTCAGAAACTTAAGCACCCTGTGATACACACTTCATAGTCATAGAGAACCATTGACCTTCTCCTGAAAGCACATAGGTTGCAACAAATTTAGAAGGAAAACTGTAACTCATCCAATAATTTCTCTGCATCATAAACCACTTTAGTTGAAACACTAAAATTGTCATACAATATATAAACATAACACAATTTGAATTTTTATAATAAAATCAATTAAAACTATAAACATAAGAATTTTTCTATTTATTCAAATTTAATAAAACAAATTCTTAGTTGAAATTTAAGAGAACTTTTGAATTTTTAAAGCTAAACCATATTTTCACAAAATTTTGCCTTTTCATCTTTCCTCTGTTTTTGAAATCAGTCTTTAATTCTAAGATAAAACTTCTGCAGATGACAAATTTTTGGGTTAGACCTTCATTGATTTTGATTCTCATGAATTGTGAGTATACAAAAAACATATTATGAGAAGGGCCACTCTAATTTTGTTTTATTTTGAATCTGCTTTGCCTAACTTCTAGGTGGTTTTCTCAGATAACCACCCAGTAAACTCCTCTGATTGAGTAACCATGAGTAGTGTTCAGCTATTGCACAACACTACGTATGGCAATCTACTAATGTGATTGGTGTGGCTTTTCTTCATTTACCGGCTATGACACGTGGAAGTTTCTTGCGTCTTTTGCAAGCTGTACTCATGAACAACATTTTCAGCTTGTTTTCCTAATTCTCCTTTTCAAGCTACAGGTTCAGCAATAGGCAGTGGCCTTTAAGATCACTGGCCAAACTGAAACGAACTTCACTGTAGAAAAAGCCACTGCTATATTTCAAATTCATTGAAGTGCTGTGGAGCAACCCACAGCGCTCTTCCATTTCTCTGTTCTCTGTTCACAGCTGCCTAATTTCACCTCACTGTGGTAAAGCAATTCTGGCAATCAATTCTTAAAATGAGTAAAAAGCCAATGCTCAATGTAGGAAAAACCCAACAAAACTTCCAATGCACAAGCCCAGCTATGCTCCTTGAACTTCCCCTAGTGTTCTCATTTCTATTGTATAGCTAAGGGAAAAAAAAAAAAAAAAACTATGTGCAAGGACTTTCATATACACTTACTTTTATGCCTAATACATACCCTTATTTCTCATTTTATGAATATGGTTTTCCATGGAGGATTTTTTAACATGTCAAATCTTCATAAACTGCATGTGTAGGAGGATGAGCATGTGTTTTAAAATAATGCAATGAATTTAAATCACATGAAAATACAACCTCAAAAACATGATGTGGCCCTGTAGAAGATAATGATAATCCACTAATGTCTTTGAAATGACTATTATTATTGGCTGAAAACTGTGTATTTTAACTCTTGTTGGTGATTATATTGTGAATATATATATATATATATATATATATATATATATATATTTCATACATATATGTACATGTATATGTATTTTTAAAGACCTGATATATTGTTCCTACGTGCAAAGCTAAAATCAGATATTCTGCTTCAAAGACATTGGTATTTGATAGCAGATCCAGGTATTCAGAGATCACCATTTTACTGTATTACTCTTAATGGATGTCTCACACCCTCATATATTGGTAATATGAAATTGCAAATCTCCATGAAATTGTAAGGTTACTATGGCAGAATTTTTGTTTTGAAAAATGTTAAGGCAGAAAAGAAAAATAGGAGAGGTAAGATCATTTTCATGAGTCTTGCATTTTGGAACTCAGAGATTTATTTATTTTATAATTTTTAAAAGAGAGTGAATAATTAATAAAAAGAAAAAAAAAGAAAGCAGAATTTTGCTAAATATCATTCTTTAGCATTTGAGAAATGTAAATTAAAACAACACTGAGATTCCATCTCACCCCAAAAAATAATGCTTTCCAAGAAGTCAACCAATAACACGCTGGACGGGCTATGGTGCAAAACCGTTGCCCAGTGCTGGGGGCGTGGGGGTAGACTGGTGCACCCATTGTGGAAATCCCTGTGGAGCTTCCTAAAGAAACTAGATTTAGAGTTCCCACTCAACTTAGCTTTTCTGTTCCTGGGTATTTTTCCAGAAGGACTGAAAACACCATACCACAATAATATATGTTCACTTATGTTTATAGAAGTGTAATTTGTCATAGCTACATCTTGTAAACAACCCAGATGCCCATCAACTGAGGAATGAATAAAAAAGATAAACTCACAGACTGTACTCATAGGCGAAATAAATTAGACTCACATGTATAAACATTGTATTGTCGTGGCTGGAGAGATGGCTCAGTGGAATAAGCACTTCCCTGGCAAGTGCAAGGGCCTGAGTTCAATCCCCAGTTCCGCAAAAAAAAAAAACAACAACGACAAAAACCCCCAAAACATTGTATTGTCTCTAGAGTAAGAAACTGAAGGAGTAAATGAAATCTCAAAGATACAATAAGGAAGGATCTTGGAGATTCTTGATCTAGAAACAAAATGTGTAAGCCACAATTACCTTGACCCAACTTTCATAAAGGCCTGTGTTCCCAGGATGATCCAGTAAAGTCTTGAAGACATCTTCACTTGACATGCTTTATGTTCCAAAGGTATACTTTATGGGAGCAAACTCAATACACTGGCGATAAGAGAACTATTTCTCAATAGTACTTTTCCTTTTGCTTCATTTTTGTCCTAATTCTCCCCTTGGTATCTGATAAGCCACCTTCTTAGAATTGCCCTAGTTCTAAATGTTTACTAAGGGAATGTTTGGATACAAAGATGAATTATTTTCCCAATGCCCTACATGCCTTCACTATCTGGACACAGTATAAAACTTAAGACTAAATTAGGAGATCCTTTTGAATATCAAAAAATACAAAAAACTCCACTTAGGTCTACCACCTCTCTTTCCCAGACATTACCCAGCATGAAAAGATACACAACACATATGATACACGAAATATCACTAATTGTCTAATGGATAACCACACTATTTAGCATTCACACCCTCACATTTTAGCTGATGTCACAGTAGGAAATCAATCATGCATAATATATATGAAAAGTCATGTTCACTTCATTTTAACTATGTTTGAAGTATACATTCACAAACAAAATATCTCCAACGTGCATTATTCAGTTATCCCTACATGTATAATACACATGTTTGCTGCATTATGGTAAAGTAGTTGCTTCATTTCTTATGACCCACTGTAATTTTAGAGTTTTACATTTTCATTGTTGTTTGAAACTAAAAAAATAATGTTTTATACTTTCTAAATCATAGGGATTCTCTGGTTTCTTAGGGGAAAAATATGGACTGAAATTTGAGTACAAAAATGAAAAGAAAATGACAGTCATTTCATTTCTTATAATTTTTGATTTTCTATGCACTGAGGCAAAGTGTAGCATTTGGGTTCCGGAGGTGAGTTCATACCACCTGCGTTTTCTTGTTGCCAAGCCAGGGAAGCCCCAGATGTAAAAAATGAACTGTTAATGAAGCACAAACAGCCCCCAAAGAAAAGAATATCAAAATTTTGTGAGGATTCAAAATTTATTGAATTAAATGACTAAGAAAAAATGAGAGATTAATTGTCTACCCAGTGCCTGGTAGAGATTTTCAAGGGTCTCCATTGTTTTCAGGCACTCAGCATGTTTGGCCACATTAATGCACTGCATCTTACCTTTAAAAAACTTAAGCAATGTAAAATACAGAATCCCTGGCCTGTAAAAGTGCCTTGGGACCTTTAAATATTAATCTAAGCAATGGTTACAACTAGATTGTTCCTCCATAAAAAATATTAATGACTTTAAGTACTTCAGCTTGATTATTATAATGACCATATTCCCCTTAGTTTAATTTTAACATTTTTAAAAACAAAACTTGACATTTTAAGTCAGCAAGGAGACTCATTGCAGTACAGAATACATCTATCTTTCCTAAATGCCATAATTATTGAACAAGACTCTGCCAAGGAAGTTACTCCTTGGGGACTTTGAAGGTCCATCACTTTCTAAGACACCACGGGACTATTTTGTGAACTGCTTAACTGATTTATGCAGTAGAACGTCCAGTGATGGTAGTTCAAATATTTGTCATTTCAGAAAATTAGCAATCCTCCATAAAGTGTACCAGTCAGTATGGTGAAGAAATGAGTGGTCAATTTGGCAAGCTATTAGCTCTATGTGTTGGCTTAAAATTTATACCAACTTAGCTATATTTTTTATAACGGTATTCCATTTCTTCTTACATGATGAATTTAAGATCATGGCAGTTTGAATAATTTGAAGAATTTTCTAGGCCAACCCTTCCTTTTCTAGTTAAGGGAACTGATTTAAAAATGTTGTCATACTTAACAGTCTCCGGATTAACTTCCCATGTGTTTTGATAGTCACACCCCTTGGATTTTTGATATCCTTTACATCAAGACATAAGCGCGTATCATCAAAAGGTAAACTATCCCTTGGGGTTTCCCCCCTCATGCTTTTTCACATTTCTCAGCTCTTAAGTAGCTTGTACTTCTTAAGTAGCTTGTACTTTCTGGAGTTTCTATGACCAATACATACAAATTTGTATGCATATATTTGATTGTTTATTAGGTAGTATTTCATGGAAAAAATACATGCACGTTCGATTTATTGCCATGAGATTAGTGAACTGTAGCAATTCTTTGGTTAATTTAAAGTATATTTTGTTGTATTAAGTAGAAATGGTTATTATACAGCTCAGCATGCCCACACTATGGTTGTGGATACCTGAAGGTATGGAAAGATACCTGAGAAAGGTGCCTACGTTTGTAGGAATAGCCCTATCATTGAGTGGTATGTAGGGGAGGGCTGGGATAATTAGATGCTAAAAGAGATATTCATATTACAAAAATCTTGGAAAATATGAAATATTACATTTGGAGAAAATAGCAATGAGAAAATTTAATCCAACTTAATAGTAAGGAGTCAGAAAATACTTTAAGGGTTTAAGAACAATCTCAATAAGTGGATAGAAGAGTACTCCCAAAATGAAGGAAAACATACTGTAAAGATTGGCATGAACAATTCCCCACTTAACTCTATAGAACAAGTTAGAAACTCTGTAAAGGTTTCTTCTTAGATTCTTAAAATACCTTCAAATTTTCAATTGTTTCATTTCCTTATTAATATCTTTTAAAATGAATTTCTAGAGTTTAAAAAATAATTCATTCATTGATCAATTCAGGGCATATAAGGATCTATTTTGGGGCATGGGTTTTATCAGAGTGTCAATGGAAATTTTAAGGATTAGAAAATATTACAACTTAGTTTTGTAGTATGACTTCAAGTCCAAGGCTGTGCCACCTCCTACTTTTTTCTTTTGACCTACAATTGCTTTTGTTATTGAGTCTTTGTGCTTCAGTATGAAGTCTAAGTTCTATTGGTGAGCCAAGTCTTGGTGAACATTCTCTCCTTGCTGGGACAAAATACCCAACACCTGAAATTAAGGAAGAAAGCTTTATATAGTTCACACTTTGTGGAGGTTTCAGTTCATTTTCAGATGGCTTCAAGGCTGGGTGGCACTGCTCAGGAGCAACAATAAATGAAAGCTAGAGACAGCAAAGCAACAAGAGCAAAAGGGAAATGGGAGCCTCTTTTCTTTTCTGGGAAGCAGGCTACCCTGGAGTGGGGTATAGAACTACACAATGTCCATGCCCTCCTCTTGCATAAGATGAGGATGTTTACAAAGTAAGAACCCTGGCTCTCTGCTGAGTCATTTAATTAAACTTCTAAACTTCTCAGGTTGACATAATGTATCCATCATTACAGGGGGCCTTTCTGTTTTCTGAGGTTCTCCTTGATTTCCTTTATCATTGCACTGTAGGTGTCATTGTAGACATTTTTGACTTCTTTAGTTTGGTGAGTTCTCCAATATTTATTTTTTGGTGCTATTGTGAGGGTGTTCATGGTATACACACACACACATACACACACACACACACACACACACACACACACACACGGATCAATGCAAAATATTAGAAGATACATGAACAACCCAAAACACACGCTCATATTTGTTCTTTGACAAAGGGGCAAAAGCATACACTGGAGGAAAGATACCCTCTTTAGTAAATGGTATTGGGGAAACTGGCTATCCACATGCAGATTCAATTTGGACTCATATCTCTTACCATTTATTTATTACACTACAATAAAAATGGATGAAAGAACTAAATTTTAAAAGAGAAAAGTTTAACCTGTTCAACAATAGAATAGGAAATACGCTTCCACTCATGGGTCTAGGCTGGAACTTTCTGAACAGAACACCAGTTGCAGAGAAATCGACTGAGACTAAGCAAATAAGATCGTTAAAGTAAAATGTTTCAGCCAGCAAAGAAAACAGTAACAGAATTAAAAGAGCCTACAGGGGCCAGGGAGATGGCTCAGTGGAGTAAGTTCTTCTCTGGCAAGTGCAAGGGACTGAGTTCAATCCCTAGTTCCACCAAAATAAATAAAATAAAGACTGAGCTGAAAAGAGCCTACAGAGTGGGGAAACCCATTCATCAGTCATTCTTCAAACAAAGGACTAATATCTAGACTATATAAAGAACTGAAAAAAATTAGATTCTCACAAGTAAAAGACTTGAGCAAGGGACACGTGACATGAGTAGACAGTTCACACAAGAATTACAAATGGCCAAAAGTTACATGAAAAATGATAAATGTCACTGACCATTACATAAAAGAGGTTAAAATAGCACTGAGACTCCTCATCCGGAAATCAAATAACAAATGTTAGCAAGTGTGCTTGGGAATAAAGAAGCCTCTACATTGCTAAGAATGTGCGCTACCCACATGACTGCTAAGGAAATTGGTGCTGTAACTCCAGGAAACTGAAGCTACAAACATTGTTGGACCCAGATATTACAGTATGAGGAATCTTCCCAAAAGGGGTGAGGACATCTCACTACAGTGCTGCATGCATAGTAGCACAGTTCATAATATACTGTAGCTATATCTTGGAAGAAGCCCATATGTCCCCTCAACAGATGAATGCAGAAAGAAAATGTAGTACTCACACACTACTCTACGTGAAGAAATATAAACTCATTTGTAGAAAATGAATGCGCTTTGAGGCCCTAATATTAAGTGAAATAAATCAGATATAGGAGATCAAATGTTGCATGATGTAGCTTATAGGAGGATACATTATAATTACAAGTTATAAATTAAAGCATAATTAAAAATTAGAAACAGGAAGTAGGGTGTCCGAGCTCTCCCAGATGGGAAGAGGATGGAGAGATGCAGGGAGGAGGGGCAAAGGAGATGGGCATAGAGTGATGAGGCGCTGTGTGCATGCATCAGTTCTGCTCAAGGAAGGGCCATGCCAGAGCATTGCCTCGGCACGTCGTATCTGTCAAAATTAAGAACTGCAAGCATGTACTAATACAGAAACCTTTAGAGACATATTTGTTCTTTGGAAAAAGAACCTAACACAAAAATGAGTAGAATGTTGAGTAGAATGTTGAAAAGAAAGTTTGGCCAGGGCTGGGGAGATAGTTCAGTGGTCTAAGTGCCTGCCTGGCAAGCACAAGGTCCCGGGGCCAATCTCTGGTACCGCATGCTGTGTGGGCCTTGGAACCCCAGGTGCACCATGCCAGCCTAGAAACCTGCTTTGGGGAGACTGAGATAGGAGGATCTCTCAGAGTCCAAGCTGAATAATGGTGAGACCCTGAAGACTTCTTCAATGAAGCTATTGCCTTTTAAGAACACCTGAGGGGATTTTAAAACATTAAAGCTATTACAGTATTTCAGCCAGAAAAATGAGGACTTAAGAAAAAAAAGACTGAGTCTACTATTCAATACTTTGCAGTTAAAAAACTTTGTCTTAGAAGCAAAGAATAGTCTTTCATTGACATGAGAAGTAAAAACCGACTTGGGGCTCTAGACCTTTGAATTGCTCTCCCTACTCGATGTATAAGCCCTCAATTCTGCATTCCCCACCAGCCCCATAAAATATACTCAGACTCATACATAAAAATAAATAAATTTGAGAGAGAGAAGATAATCTTTAGCCAGGCAAGGTGATGCATGCCTGTAAATCCACCACTCAGGAGGCTGAGGCAGGAGGACTGCTGAGAGTTCGAGGTCAGCCTGAACTGCAAAGTGAAACAGTCTAAAAAAGAAAAAGAAAGAAGGAAAATAAAACAAAAAAGGAAAAGAAGACTAGGACAGCGATGGCATGGAGTATAACATGGCTGGTGACAGAATAAACAGCAAAACACAACAAGCAGATCTGGAGATGTAGGCTGCACCATTTCTAAATCTAAAACATATGCCATATTTTTCTGTAAGAACTGGGGATGTAACAGGTGGTTGAACAGAAATATGATAATATGAATTCCATCCTGATAGCACAGAGAGAGTAGGTGGACTCAATTGGAAGCAGTCTCTGTAGGATCAAGAAAAAAGACATTCACATAATCTGTTTAAATTATGAGTGAACAAAAATCTCAAATCTCACTTCAAGTGTGTATTTCAACTTTAAAACAAAGGCACAGGTATTTCTGTAGTAATTCATGTAACTTGAGTTTATCAGATCATCAACTTCCCCAGTGAAACTATGTTCTTTTAAGAAAGCCTCAGGGGATTTTTAAACATTAAAGGTATTAAAGTATTTTAGCCAGAGAAATGAAGATTAAAAAAAAAATGACAGAGTTTACTATTCAGTACTTTGCAGTTATAAAGCTCCATCTTAGAAGCAAAGAATCTTCTCTCATTAACATAAGAAGCAAAAGCTGACTTCGGGGCTCTGGACATTTGAATCGCTCTCCCTAATCCATGTAAGCCCACAATTCTGCATTTTCCACCAGCTCCATAAAATATACTCAGGCTCATGCATAAAAGATTTCTTAGCAAAGCTATGTAATACTTGTGTAAGTGTAGTTCATTAGAAGAAAAGAATTTTGAAATTACATTCTATGTATTGGTTGCTACAAAGCATTAGCTATGAACTCAAATTGATATAAATTCAGATAAAGCTGTTTTTCATTTGTGATGACCCTGCATTATTTTTAAGAGTCACACATAAGTTTTAACTGCATGTCATTAAAATATATTTTAAAAATGTATTTTAAAAGAATGTCAGCCTCATCTAAATTGCCAAGACTGAATGCACCTATTTTATGACAAACCTACAAAAAAAGATAATTATCCTTAAAGTATACCATTTTACATTTCTGGATTAACGGACCATCAGTTGTTTATGAATAATGAAATTTCTTTTGTTTTATCCTCTAATAATGTATAACATGTAAATTTGACCTTTCAGTTTCTTGTATAATTATAAAATCACTTGCATAACTGTAAAATAATTACAATTATTTTTAATTATTTCATTGCAATTAAAATAAAATAAAAATTGCATAATAAAGTTAATTAAATAAAACTATAAAAGTTCTACCCAAATATTTGATATGAATATATTTTACCAGTATATATTTTCAAGTCAAAGTAAGTTATAAGTACTGCATCTATAGTAGCTTTATGTGTAATTCCTAGATAATTGTTTCACTGTTAGCTGCTGGATTCCAATACTATATTTAAGTTAAATAAATGAAAAAAATACAAAAAAAAGTTAGCTTCAATTTTAGAGCTAAATTGGGTGGGAAATATAACATTTTTCCTAATTTGGCATAATAGGATTATTGCAGAGTGGAAAGAAATCATCCTACTCAAAGTTTTCAAAAACACCAGCTAGAATGATACCAAAAAATTATTCACAGATCAAAGACTAAGGAAATGCTGGAAACTGGAGAATTTGGGGGACAATGAGGTTCGCTTATACCCTGTCAATATTTGCTAAGGCAAGTGACACCGACTTAATGCTAGAAACCTGGGAACCGGGAGTGGGGGGGGAGGGGGGCCTGTGGGAGGAAGATCAGATGCCTGCATCGGAAGTGTACTTTCCTCTCCCTATGCAAGTCCCAAATGTACAGAGACGGAGAAGAAAATTTCATAACCATTAACCTGACCTGACTTGGTTTTTAGGCATGTTCAGTATTTTTTTTTTTTTTTTTTAATTTGTGGAACCAGGAATTGAACTCAGGCCCTTACGCTTCCCAGGGAAGCGCTTATTCTGCTGAGCCATGTCCCCAGCCCATGTTCAGTTATTAACAGAGCAATATACACAACATTTTAAAAAAGATGATAAAACAGATAACAAAAGCAACAACAAAAGAGCCAGCCAAACAAAAATGCATGCTAAGAATGTAATTTTATTTTGGTGTAACCAGGGATTGAACTCAGGCCCTTATGCTTGCCAGGGAAGCGCTTATTCCACTGAGCCATCTCCCCAGCAAGAATGTAATTTTAAAGCTAAAGTTATTCTAGCCAGGTTTGGTAGAATGCACCTGTGCGTTTAGTAGGCTGAGGCAGGAGGACTGTTGAGAGTTCAAGGCCAACCTCAGCTACGGAAGTGAGTTCATGGCCAGCCTGAAGCGCAGAGCTGCATAGTGGAAGCACAAAATGCAAACACACACACACGCACGCATGCACGCACGCACACACACACACACACACACAATTAAAAGTTAATATGCTAAATTATAATGCATCATATAAGGTCTAATATTTCTCTGGGGTAATCCCTCAGCCTATGTCTGGAGAGATTCTCACAGATAAATTTATGAGTAATGCAACTGTAACCCATAACAATCTTAATCGCGGCTACAATAAAATAAGCCATCACGAGTAAGAGCTCACAGAATCAAGAAACAGGAGACCAAGACTGAGATCTTTCTCTCACTGATAACATCAAGTCAGAAGCCCAAACCAGTCTGAGGAGGAGACTTTAAAGAATCTGTAGACACATTATGGTGAAAATATAAAGTGGATCAATAAAACAGACATTACTAAAACTCTTTAAAGAATTTCAAAGGGGGTGGAAGTCCACAGAACTCGTCAGTGCAAAGGTGAGACAGTCTCTGTGCGCACATGTATGTTGGGGCACGAGGAAGGGGGTCACCTCAGGCACTCTGTGCAAAAGGAGTGAGTCCTAAGAAAGCTGCTCGCTGGGGATGCCGCCCCTAAGGAGCCAGCAATACGGCAGAGACTCTTCCTACGATGAGAGCTAAAAACACCTGCGAATCATTGAAATATTCAATGTATACTGAGAATATATAACATAAAAATATCTGAGTGATTGTAGGAATACAAAGAAAATAAAGACATTTTAGGCATTTGAAAATAAAGAAAGCTAAGTAGCATAGGCATTAAATAATACTACATTATTTGGGAAGAATTTAATAATACAGATTGAAGTATGCTTTTGTAATTAGGTGAACCTTTAAAATTTTCCAGAATGAGCATGAATGAAACAGAAATTGTATAATTTTCTACCTAATAGAAAGAAGTGGGTCACAGAACATGTTGTAAAATGAAGCACATGAAAGATACTCTAAAAGCCCAGAAGAAAATGTGATAATTAAATCTAATTTAATTAGTGAGTAAAGTAGGCACAAATAGGGCCGGGAGATAGCTCAGCGGAACAGTGCCTGCCTGGCAAGCACAATGTGCTGAGTTCAAATCCTGGTAACAAAAATAAATAAATAGTGAGTGCAAATAGAATAATCATCTAGTTAGATAACTAAGGTTATCAAGATGAACTTAAAATATCTGGCTATGATTGCTTATTAGTATTTGTCTAAAGCATCCAGGAGGGCTGAAAGGGAGCCATACCCCAGCCACAGGAGTTTGTACCGCGTACCATTGGCAGTCATACATGAGAGCATTGATCAGTCCCTCTCAGAGGTATTTGTGCTTTCGTGTCTGCTCAAGTATTCTCCACTGGAGTCAAGATATAAAAACAACCTGTCTGTTGGCAAAAGAATTGAGAATTTATAAGATATATAAGCACACAAACAATACACTGGAATGTTATTTGGCCTTACTACAGGAGACCCTGTGATGTGCGACAATATGGATTGAATTGGTAGACATTTTGCTAAGTGAAATAAGCCAAACTCAGCAGGAAATTAATATGCATTTCTCTCTCTCTCTCTCTCTCTCTCTCTCTCTCTCTCTCTCTCTCTCCCTCCCTCCCTCCCTCTCCCTCCCTCCCTCCCCCTTTCCTTTTCATTCATGTATGTTTCCAATACATAAAGGTTATGCTCATTTGGGGGATTCGGCACATGTGTACAATGAATCTTGAATATTTTTAACAACTCCCTCTCTCTTCCCCTGTCTCTCTCCCTATCCAAAAGTCTCCTTCCCCTGTCTCTCCCCTGTCTCTCTCCCTATCCAAAAGTCTCTAAAAGTTTCCTACAAGAAATCATAATTGTTTAGGGAAATAAGTCAGACACAGAAAGGTAGACATCACATTATTTCTTTTATATGAGAAAGCTACAACATAAATACATGAATGAGAAAAATAAAGGAGTCATGGAGGAAAGAAGGCAGGACATCTTTCTTATGTGAAATACAAAGACAAGTAGAAACACATGGAAGTAGCATAGAGCTGGGCTCACCACGGCTGGCTGCGGAGGGAGGCAGGGCATAGCCGAGATGTTGGCAAAAGAGAATGAATTTCCAGCTAGTAGGGTGGGAGTGTCTGGAGATCTAGTGTAAATATGATGATTATACTTAATAAGATAGTGTTATATGTTAAAAATTTGCGGAGAATAGATTTCAGGTGCTCCCACTGCAAAGAAAACAGTCACTATGCAAGGAGATGGATATGTTAATTTGTTTAAATGTAATAGTCATTTCCTTATGCCCACACACATCAATATGTCATGATATTCACTTTAAATACGTCCAACTGCAAAAGTAATAAAAACTCATAAATGTGTATTAATTACAAAGGGGCAATTTAATATGAGAGAGACATGAAAACAAGAAAAATAATACAGAACTCAAACATACCTCTGTACAGAGGATGTAAATATGATGCAGTAGAGGTTTCACTGCAGTAATTTTGGTAAAATAAAAAGGGATACATTCAAGGCTCCTAAATTTTGTAAGACACTTATTAAATTTTCATAATTATAAAATATTGGAAGATACGTATATTAGCAATAATTCTTAAACAGATAAAATCTAACACAATCTCATCATATGACTTTGTTTTGCTATTATCTATGTTCTCCGTTTTTTAGTTTTTATTTTTTATGAGTACATATTTTCAGTTTGTAATGATAGCATTCCCTGTAAGTAGATGGTACATGCCATAACATATTTACTTCTTTTATCATTTTCTTTCACTTTCCTCCCCCACCTCCTTCCATCTCTCCATTTCCTTACCATTTCCAAAAAAATCTATCTTACTATTTTCTGTATCTGGCTTTCCTATATATATCTTTTATTTTTCTCTTTATTCTTATTTTGATTAGTCAGGGGGTTTTGTGTGTGTATTTAGTACAGGGTCTATAGGGTCTTACTACAAAGATCAGACTCATAGTGATCTTCCGGTTTTCAACCTCCCAAGTTCTGGAATTACAGGCGTGCAACATCAGGCCCAGTCTCAGTCGCTGGCTCAATTGTGGGTGGGGCCAGCATGGCATGCTGGAGATCGAACTCAGTCCACTTGTCTGCCTAAGTAGGTGCTTTAATCCACTGAGCTATTTGACTGGCCCCATATTTTTAGGAACTATGCTAGATTTAACTGTATACTTTCATTTCACTTAATAGCAGGGTCTCAAAGTGCCTATGTTTTTCTACAAATAGTTTAAGTTTGTTTATTCTTTATCAAAGAGTAGCATTTCACTGTGCATAAATACCACATTTTCTTACTCATTCTGCTGTTGCTAGAAATTATTGTTCATGCTTTTGATGTCAGAGAGCATCCATGTCCAGATCATATAAGTAGTAGGTTATGGTGTCTTATCACACTTCATTGCTGAAATCAGTATGTTTGAAGTAATATACTAAAATGAAATCAGAATCCTGGAAGTATTACACCATTGAAACTGCCACACATTGCCATGTGTTACTTTTATCTGATGGCCACTTAATAGAAGTTCAGCACCATACTACTTGGTATGATCACATTCCATAAATAACAGAAGCAGTTAAATTTCTTCAGTATTTCATGTCATTCTCAATAATTCTACATAGGAATACGTATAAAACGAAAAAAGTAAAAGTTCATAGTCTTTATACTGAGTAACTATGTTGTGTTTTTTGTGTTAAATGAAGCAGTGGTGGACTAAAAATATGAATGACAAAATTTCAAGGGATTGCACATTCTAAGTATGTAAAAGGGTGGATTAAATTAAACAGAAAGCAATGACTGTAATTCAAATCTTTTCTAGATCCAATTCCATTGCAATTAATAATTATTCATCAGAATGACATTGAAAGTACAGAAGACAAGTAAGAGCAAATATATTTTCACGAAATTACAACAAAACAGATCATAGAAATTGGGATAGGGGAGTGTACAAATATGGCTTATTTTTCAAAATGCAATTAAAGAGCTCTCTGTGAAGTGCCTGGTTGAGCTACATCTGCCTGGATCTGTTCTTCAGTACCAAACTAATGACCGTATATAAACGAAAGTTCTAATTACACCCATACGGAAGAATAGACATTTGTGATGCATGACCTGTCCTTCACAAATTAGAGGATTTCCTACAACTTCTTAATGGAATGCAACTATGCTTTAAACATTGAAAGAGGGCTGGCGAGATAGCTCAGTGGTCTAAAGCGCCTGCTTAGGCAAACTTAAGCAAGTGTGTGGGGACTGCAGTTTGATTCCCGGCACCACATACTGCACTAGCCTCGCCCCCAGGGTGGGCTGAGCAAGCCAATAAATAAAGAAATATTAAATAAACAAAAATTGAAAAGAGATTATTGGGCAAAAGAAGCTATATATAAGAGTTGAATATGTGTTTTCTGTTTTTCTATGCAAAATGCAACTATATTTCACTTCCTTGGGAGGAGAAAATGTGTATTCTAAACCCTTTTATTTTCACATACTAAATATAAGTGTGTATATAGATTCAGTTCATCACTGTGAATTCAAAATCTCCCATTTGCAAAGAGTAGGACGTGGAATGGTAGCAGTTTTCAGAGTTAAAACTTCTCCAAGAGGAATGTGGAGATAAAGAATTTAAGAATTGAAAAGACCTTAGAGATGATCCCTTCCAATTCTTCATATTGCAGATGCAGAATCTTGTCCGCAGAGATGAAGTTACATGCCCAAGTTCACCCACCTAGCCAGTGACAAGGTAATAGGCTTTGATACGGATCAGCATTAGAGTTACAATGAAATAACTTGAATTGATGTCAAACTATATTTTTTAATGCTGCTTTTTTTAGAGGCCAATTCCTGTAAGCACATTTTAGAATGGTATTGTGTGGGCTACAGTTTAAAAACAGATAAGAGCATAGCCAGAATGAATTGAGGTTCTACTGCAGCTGAGCTAGATAAAAGGACACGTGCCCACAACACTGCTTAAAATGAACAGTTTACTTTACTTTGAGACATTATGTCTGATAAATTTCACATGAAATGTAGTTTTAAAACATTACTGGATAAAATTTATAAAATGTATGTAGAAAACCAAGTAGTGAGTAGCATGTTGTTTGTCATTATTATATATGGGACATTGCTTTTTAAAAGTACATTAGGTGCTTTAAAGGCTCCTCAGCTCTGGCCTGAAAGAGCTCTGTGCCAAGGGACAGCAGTTGGGCACCTATCATAGAGGTCTAGAGCCCAGCTTCTTATAGTGGGCAAAGCTTGCAGCAGAGGTCTTTCCCCACCCTCTGCAGAAGCCTTTTCTGGAGACAGGGGATGAGCTGAATTTCTAAAAGAAGCCTTAGCAGCTGGACTACGATAGGTTGCTGTGGAGCATTCTGGTCCCAGGTATCAGGAGGTGGCATGTGGCTGGAGCTCAGGCAATCCAGGGGAGATCAAAACAATAAGAAACAAGCCACGATTAGAGACAATGAACAAAGAAGAGCCTTGCAGAACACATGAAAAAGGTTTGGTTTTTGTCTTTAGAGCAGGAAGATGATACCTGTTGCTTTAAATAAGGGGATTCTATGTCACATAGTCATGTAATCATATAATCTCTGTGGACAAGGGGAAAGGCATTTGCATTCATTCCCCTGCTAATACAGTGATGAACATCAGTAAGTTCAAGGTATAGAATAACATAAAATACTAAATCAAAAATGTTAATATCTTTCTGAAATGTTTTTAAATTTTCATTTCAGATCAATATTTTGAAGACAATTGAATTGTGGTGGTAATCATGGTATCTTGCTGGTCCTTATCCCCGCCCACCTTCAGGCTATGCACAATAATGCATTCCTGGTAAACACCGCAAAGGTGTTGCTAATTGATGGCTAGTCAAACAAGCAATTGAACGACATTAAAAATCTTCAGGCAAAATATAGACAGATGTGGATTTCATGTTCAATGTGTAGCATCCTGCTCCCAGTGCACACAGCTTTTCCTGTTTCTAAACAGCATTGACAGGCTTTTAAAAATATTTTCCTGGTTTTTCTGCTTAGTGAAGTAAGCGGTAACATGGACTGTACTTATGCATGAATGTAAAGGACAAGAGCAGCCTTGAGTTAACCTCTTGCATTGGTAAATTGGGCACAGACTGGATCTCTCTAAAACTGGGTGGTTCCAGTTACCAATAATCTGACTTCCTTTTCAGTGCTGTGGTCATCATGCAATTCCCCTGAAAAGACACTGCTGAGCAGAGAACATAATCTTAAGGCAACAGCCAAGGTACTTGTGTTTTCTTTTAACCTGCTACCTTTTGAAATAAAACTTAAATGACAATCAATTCTAACTGCCTTGAGAGTTTTGTCAAAAAAATTGGGACACTATTTCAGAATCTAAGGAACTTCTGAAATTATTTTGGGTACCAAATTGGTACAGGATATACTGCTTACATCATTTATTCAGAAATAGGTCTTTAGAGTACCTGATATTTTACATGGGCAAATTAACTGTAAGCATAGAGATCCCACATCTACCATACAAGGTCACTGTGCCTAAGTGCCCTGAAAGTAGGCAGAGTGTCTTTCAAACACATACTGGACTCAAGACTTTAGGTGCTTTGGTTCATCTCTCCTCTGAGGTATATCTTACAATTGCTTTCTTAATCAAGGATACTTTATATTTTATTTGAATTTAACAATCTAATTTTTCCCCTTGAAGGTGTTCAGAATTAGATTCAGAAACTAATGACATGTAATAAACACAGATTCAGTGTAATTTTGCATAGGTATTAGATTTTAGAAGTGGAAAGTTTTGTAGTTTTGTAATGAAAATGTGTAACTAAAAAAGTTCAGAAGCATAAATGCTACATTAAATTCGAATCCCATTTATTACCTTTGCTTGTCTTAGAGGCAATCATTTTAAAAGTAGAATTTCTTTTTACATATGCATCCACTAATTAACCTATATTTTTATTAGGTGGATTTTAAGTACTTAGTTTTCCAAAAGCTGCAGGTGTTTTGAAGTATAATAACATTGGGTCTTTGGCTTCAATTTTACAAAATGGTTACAATTTGCATCTCATGTTCAGAAAGCTTTTCACCCCCTGCTAAGTAAAATAAATGGATTCACATTAAGGTTCTGACCTGTTTAAGAATTCGCTTTCTAAACTACTATTCTTTACATAGGTAATAATAGTTTTGTATTTAAATTACCAAATACTGATTATGATTTATCCTTAGTCAAGTGAGACTCTGTATTTGTCAGACAGTTCCTCAACTTGCACTAACTCCTTCAGTTTTTCATCATTAAACTCTACAATACTGAAAATAAGGAGGAGAAAACCATCGATTGCAGTGTCTCTTGATCTATTTTTCATTTAGTCTCCCTACAGTTACCTTGTTGTCAAACTGAGGTATTAATTACATATGTTTAAGCAGGATAAAAAGAAATAATAGACACCATCTCTATCTTCTCAGGCCTGAATCTTAATGGTATTCTGTGCAGTTGAAGGTAAGTCACTGCACAAAATGACATCCCTGTGGAGATAGAGGTTGGGGGAAGACTATTCTGGCAGAGAGGAACATTTATCACTGGTGTTGTTTAGGACTTCCTTTGTGTGATGATCATAAAAAGCAGATCAGGGGCTGGAGAGATGGCTCAGTGGTCTAAAGCACCTACTTAGAACAAGCTTAGCAAAAGCATCAGGGACCGCGGTTCAATCCCCCAACACCACAT
>NW_004524658.1:142920-166316 GCF_000260255.1 Octodon degus
AAAAAAAAAAAAAAAAAGAAGAAGTGAGTGCTGTAGAAAGGACCTGCCCAGGACTAGAATTCATGGCATTTCACTCCTAAAATCTGTTTCAATTTTAGGGAAAAAAAAAAAAAAAAAGCAGATCAAATTTAAAGAGGTTTTATTAATGTTACTCAGTATAGTACTGAAAACACTCCCTGTTAATATGTTCCTGGATAAATATATTATCAATTCATTAACCTCTGATATGTTACAGTCTCAGACCTTGATAGTACTACACACTGTGTTTGCTCTTTTTTGCACAGATAACTACTGAATTTAGAGTGTGCACCTTGCAGGCTACATTTGCCTTCCACTAAGAAGTGAGTTTTCAGTGAGCAGTAGACATCAGAACCTCTCTATTCCTGGTTGTGATTAGATTGCTACAGTGAGCTGCATCTGCTCCTGATGTTGTCAGTCACACACCCTCTCCTTAGACGTAGGAAGCAGGAAAGAGAAGGAGCCAGTCAGCTGAAACACAAACTTTGAAAGGGTAGGTTTCCCATTATTCACCCATAATATAATCCGATGGAAAAGTTAATGATATGGGGTGAAAAGTGAGAAAACAATAAAAATAAACATTAACAGCACAATTCATAACAGCCAAATCTTGGAAGTAGATATATGTCCATCAACAGATGAATGGACAAAGAAAATGTGGGATTTATACACAGTGGAGTACTACTCTGCATTAAGTAAGATAAACTTGAGTCATTTGCAGGAAAATAGATTGACCTTAAAAACCATCATGTTAAGTGACGGAAATCAGATACACAAGCTTAAGTAGCACCGAGTTTCCTGTATATGAGAAACCCAAAGTGAAAATACAGAACAAAATAAAAGATGGGTAATGGGAAGCAGGGCGGCGGATCCTTTCCGAAAGGAAGGGACAAGAGATGGAGAGAGACGTAAGGAGAGGCGAAAGGAAATGATAAAAAATTTGCGTTCAGGATATGTACCAACTCCACACGAGGAACACAAACATTAAGCGTCAGAGACATGTACCATGAAATAGATGAGGCTGAGGAGATTGATACAGTGGGAGCTGGCAAGGGTAAGGGGATGGCGACAGGGAATTCGGATGTGTGACGGATGTACACGGAGTCCCCTCCAGGGATTTAAATGTCATGTACTATAAACATGAACTAATAAGAAATGAAAACATTAAAGGATGGAAATACTTGAAAAGAAGTTGAGAAGAGAGGCAGAAGTCGTGGCAGCTCTCTGTTCATACGTCTGCGAGGTCTACCAGGCTTCCCAGTCTCTACCGTACACACACGTTGCATATAGTGGTGCACAAGGGGATATAACAGTTTGCTTTAACTGGCTGAATGTCACTTGCCAGCAATGAGTCTAAAGTTTTCTAAATGTTTCCATTATTAATTAAAGGCATTCAAATTGTTTTGTGTTGGACTTGGTGAGCAGATCTCTCATATCTCGTAGTGACTATTCAGGTACTCAGCGTAGCAGGTAAATATTTATTGTTTTAAATTCTAAACTTTGCTTGTTGTTGTCCCAGAATGTTAGTCTCCTGAATCAACAATCATTCCTATCCCAACCTCACGTTTTGTTTTCTCTCTTGGTGGCTGAGATCATTGTGCTTAGCTTTGTGTCTTCAACTTCACATTGCTATTTTCGATCATCCTTGCTTCAGACTCTACCTTGGTAACCAAGATTCTACTGTCCTTCTGCATAACTGCTCTTTAGCAGCATTTGGCATGCAGAATGCCAGGGGCCCCAGGAAATGCATTTCCTTTGCAAACATAACTTATCCATAGAAAATAGCTTGCAATAAACTCTGTAAGTTCTCTTTTAACAGCTCTACTCTGATTTTAACTTAAGACACAGTACAAGGTCTGTACACTTGAATGCCGTCGCTCCCAGCAGACAATTAGAAGCATGTGTATGGGTCAAAATAATTGAAACTTATTGAAAGTGAAACCTATGCAGCACAGTTTAAAATGTTTTCCATTCTTAATATTTTAGCCAAATTTGTTCATTATTTAAAACTTCATCCATTTCATAAAACTTAGTAATAGCAAGTTAAAAGCTTTGACCCAACTTTGAGGTTTAAACTGCATTTTAGAAGTGAGTAATCTCCCTAATATTGTTTTAATCATTTTCCTCTCTTCTGACGCAGTTTGAATGATTGTTGAAGGAGAATGCATTGATCAGAAACCAGCAGGATTTTTCCTCAATTACTGTTAACTGCTCTCAGCAGCCACACGCTCCTTGGCACCAACTTGGACCTTACTCCTTTACTGGGCAAAGTGAATTTTTCACATACTTTGGATGCTCTGGATTTTACTTCTGATTCAGACTAAATAACTTGCTTGAATATTGTGTTGCCAGGAAATTTCCTGCAACAGATCAATTACACTACTACCTTAAAGGTGGCCTTAAACAAAACCCTAGAAGGGGTCCAAATGGGGACTTTTTTTTTTTTTTTCTCAGAATATAACACAAATTGCAGTTCATGGTCTGGGTTCCAAACCTTCCTTCTTCTCTGAAATCTCCTGAGCCTGACTTTGCTGTCTGCCTTCCTATAGGTACTGTGCTTTGCTTCTCACCCACCACAATCACCCAGCAAGCTCTGCTTACAGCATTCCGGTGCTTCTCCAGCTGACACCTCTAGACCTTTCTAACTTCTTTCTATAAATCATTTCCTAAGGCTTCTGAACCTCATGGTTAGGTATAGATGCAACACCACTAAATCTCTGACATTTGTTTTCTTTATTACTCAGATTTTCATTGCAGTGATAAAAAAGCTTTACATTTATACCCTAAAGGAGAATTTTATTTTGGCAGAATTACAGTGAGTCAGGAAATCACAAGGCGGAAAGAGGATGGTGAAGGGATTACAGAAAAAAGCTGTTCATCTCACAGCAGCTGAGAGAGAGGAGGAGCTAGGGCCAACAAGGCACCCTTCTGGGTCGTCCTCCTAGTGACCCACCCTCTCCAACTGACCCCTCCTGAGAACAGGGCACACATCTGTGAACTCATCAGTGGATGAGCACACTTAGGTTTACATTACCTGGAAACCCCACTCTGGACACATGAAAGTTGAGAAGACTTTTTTTTTAATTTGAAACTGATCAGAGTATATACAAGGAAAATAGGAAGAGCTTGTGGTGGGGAAATTATCTAGTGTTCATAGTTTCACTGCAAAGACAGGCGCTGGGAAACTCACTGTGAAGTTCTCCATGACAAATGGAATTTCTGGATGACAAGTATAACGTGTAAATTTATAATTTCATGAAAAGAAATACAATTTTTTTAATGTATTGGGAATTTAAGAGGCTTTTTATGTCTTAGTACAGGGTCTACAGGGTCTCACTACATAGATCAGACTCACAGTAATTCTCCTGTTTTCAGCCTCACATGCTCTGGGATTGCAGGCACGTGCCCATACTCCCAGTCTCAATCCCTGTCTTAATTGGCTACTGCAGCATTCTAGGGATGGAACCCTGGCCACTGTAGTCTGCCAATTATGCTTTAATCTGCTGAGCTATCTGAGTGGCCTGTACTGAGAAGACATGTGTGAGGTGTTGTGTTTAGTCTTAAGCATGAGTCTGTATATTACACTTATATTTTTTTCAAAATGCATACTTTCACATGTGAAGACATTTAGATATATTTATAACATCATCAGTCCTTCTTAAATATATATTACCTTGCTAGAATTCTTAGAAAAGACATGCTAATGGAAGTTTTCCCTCTCTCTTTATACACTTACTTTTTTGAGTATATTAAAATCAAGCACATCGATCTGAAATTAGCATTATTTACTTATATGTCCAAGAATTTTTAAATTCAACCATAGACAGGCTGTGAAATTCTGAAAAAGAGACTCTCAATTTTCTTCTCCCACACTGGGATTAAATTAAATAAGAATTGCTACTATTATAGGTAATTATTAGAGTCCAAAGTTTTACAATTTAATTATACATTTTTATCACACTTTTACATTGTGGGAGCTTGTGGAATGTATGTTTTTTTCCACACTTCACAATGACAATATGACAAGGAGATCTAGGAGTCATGTAGTTTGAGCATCCTAGGATTTTATTAAGCCCAGAGACTAACAGAGTGGGAATATGTCTGAATTTCCTTTGGTTTTCTGATATTGTATCATATTCTAAACTTCAGAAAACATTGACATATTCATTAACTTGGTTTACATATCCAATTCATATATTCATGTACTCTTGCAAGATCCAAGCATTAATTGCTTGTCACATGAACACACTGACTACTTGTCATGTGTAACACTCCAATAAGTGTTAGGTAGCACAGCAATGTATGGTTTCTTGCAGAAAGCGGCATCAAGATGACTTATTGTAATTATACTGCCTTAATGGTAATCTTCTTGAAACACAGATCTGATAATTTCATTTCCTCAGTCAAAATTGTCAAAAATTATATCCATAAGCTTGCCATAAGTAGTTGCTGAGAAGGCAAAGTCTAGGTTTAACTATAATTTGATGCCCAGTATCTATTTTTGGGTGTAGTTTCTATATTCCTCTTAACCTAACCATAGGTCTTTTCTTAAAAAAACAGCTTATTTTGCTCATTGTTTTTTGAGACTCATAGAGTTTGTTTATGAATTATGTCACTTTTGTAGCCAGTAATTCTTATTACTGTGATTTAATTCCCTTCGCAAAGTTGGGTGCTACTCAACACAAAATTGTATAAAGGTCAAACACAGAAACAATAATCCACATAAGAAAGAATGCTTATTTTCCTAGATCTCTTGGAGGCTGACACAGAAGACTCACAAGTTCAAGACCCACCTCAGCAACTTAGTGAGAGCCTGCTTCAAGATACAATACTATAAAATTCCAAGGGAAGCAACTAAGGGGGAAGACAGCAATTGAAGCAGTTTGATGATTTAATGAGATCCTGCTTCAATTTTTTTTCAAGTGTCAGGACTGGCAAAGCATAGATGTGTTTTAATGTTATGTAGTAGTCATTATAGGTAAATGTATTGTTATATTTATAATAATGAACTAAAATATTCTGCATCAAAATTTCCTTCTGCTATTTATTAGGTTTCTTAACTTAAATTTCTTCTTCTCTTTCTTTTTTGTGTAGTACTGAGGATGAAACTCTAAGATCACGAAGTTATATCCTTAACCCTTTAATAGTTAAATTTGAGTGCAGCGCATGTCTTGCTAAATTGCCTTGGCTGGCCTCCAACTTGTTATCCTTGTGCCTTAGCTTCCTGTTTATGGGGGATTATAGGCATGCATGTCTAGCTAAAACTCATTTTTAAAGTGAGTAAATTATAAAACTTATCTTGAAGAGTTACTGTATTAAGCAAAGCAGAAAACATTCATGTGTTAGCTGAATGTGGAATGAAAAAATGCCATTGAAAATCACATGTGTATGCTAAATACCTTTTTCATGACTGTTTTTTAAATTTTCATTTTCCTTTCAATATCTGTTGTGTGTTAACATATTCAGGATTTTTTTCCTACATGGTTCTTTTTCCTAGAATATTCTGATTTTTGCAGATATATGTGTAGGTCAAGATTTTTAGCCTCTGTGTCACTGAGCTAGTCTCTTCTAACTTCCTAAAACATTTTACCCAAAAGACTTCCCTTATGACATGTTTCAGTTCTTAAAATTCTGTGTACATATTCCCATTATTACCTAAGGGATATTTCAGACAAACAGAAATCCATGAAGTATAATAATATGAACACCTACGTACTCATTGCCAAACTAAAATAAGTCCTTTCCATCAAGAGACACCATGAAAGCAGACAATATTGGAAGTGACAAACCATAAATTAGAGCAATATACTTGCAATTAACATAACAGTCTTAACCCTTCTCTGACTAAGTTGCTACTTAAATACAGGATGCCAGGTTTAATTCGAATTTCATGGAAATAATGAATTTCATGTCAAGTACTTACCGATCACTGCATTGGTCTACTTCTTCAAAATGTGCCTTTTGAAGGCACATTGTCATAAATAAATGATTTATTATGTCATAACCCTGATTTAATTGAACTTTTACGAACTACACTCATTAACCACTTCCTAATAATCTGCGTGCATTACACGATAAATGTTGTCCTCTGTAATCTTGCTTTCCTTTTGTTCTAAGAACTTTTCATAAGATGGTTGAACATTTATGGATATTCACATTATTGTGATTGCTTTGCTGTCAGCAGCAGTGATAATGTGGACATTCTATAAATGTGCATCTTAGATCTTTTTCCCAGGGATTGGATTATCAGCACCTACTTCTTGCCTTCTTGGTCTGACATTGATAGATTTTAGAAGCGGGCTTCCCTGCCTCCTATTTAGGCCAATGGAGGGCGCTAACAAGAGATCCTGGGGAGGAGAGGTTGACTTGTGGGTTCCCTTGGGGTCTTCTTCACACGTTCCCACCCTTAGTGAGAACAACAGTTAATGCTGGTCAGACCTCTCTACAGCTGCCACACTTTCTGCTTCTTGCAATACTCCTGCCTGCGTCTTTTAAGTGAGAACTCACAGTGACTTTTGTTGCCATTGTCCCTGGGATGCTATAGTTTTTGATTTAAAAAAAATCTGTTCCAAATTTGTAGAAGGCATATATATATATATATATATATATATATATATATATATATATATATATATTTGTGTGCCTGGGATCAAACTCGGGACTGCACTTGCTAGGAAAGTGCTTATTCTGCTCAACTATGTCCCCAGCCCTTGTAGAGGTCTCTTAATTAAATTGTCCTTGATGATCTGATTTGCGTGCGTGTGCCACCTGCTTCTGGCCAGGACACGAGCATGGCATGGCATAGGAATAGAGCTTCTCTGTGAATATAAGCATCTCCAACCTGACAACTGCTGCCAAATTGCTCTCCACAGATGTTGCACCTATTTCTACTTCTGTCAGAAGTATTAATTGCCATGCGTTTACATTCTCACCAAATGGTTTTGTCAAACAATTTCTTTACAAAACTGATGTTTACTGTACCTCATGGTTTCTTTATTTTTGGGTGTGCTGCTTGGGTTTGAGGCTAGGCTTCATGTGTGTTAGATAAGTGATCTAATATAGAAAGACATACCCAGGCCATTTCATGTATGTGTTTGCTAACCTTTAATTTAGAGTAACATTTGAGATTTTATATAGATTTTAACATTCTTTTATTACTTGGCCATATTTTAACCCATTTTTAAAAATATGTAGTTGATATTTTCCTCATCTATTTTTGGCAATCCTTTAAGGATTCTAGAATTTATTCAGACATCAGTTATAGCCACTAAAAAATTATATATATATATATATATATATATATAGTGATAAAATGGTAATCTTTCATGTTCAGCAGTTTTAAATATTTTTATTGTATATTTTATTTTTTTTAGTTTTTTTCAAATGAAATTGGTAGGATAGTTTCAATAATTAACACATTGCTTACAGTCAAACTGATAGGTATCTCCTCTATAATTTGTATTTCTGGTTAGAGTACAGACATTAATGTATATGGTTTTTCAACCCTACAAGTCTATAAATACTGTGTGCAAAAAATAAATATATAAATATCTGATTCAACTTCATGCCCCTCAAAACATTTAGTTTCATGCTTTTCACATAAAAGGATAAAGCACAAATAGATATCGTCCAAAGAATGAGTAAAAATAGGTCAGCCCTCAACTACATTTTCCTAAAGCTCAGACAAATATCAAAAACAGAATTCTTTTGGAATAGAGTGGTTCCCCAAATGTGGAAGTTATTTATTGTCTTCAAAACTCCAGAGATAATATGGAAATGCAGAAAATATTTCTTCTCCCTCAATTTTGACAGAAGCAGGAGTGATCATTCTGGAAGAAACTTTCTAGTATATTGTTTTGGAATAAAAATTTGTACATAATGCACAAATATATTCTGCCTGTTCACTTTACTAAGCATCCATTTTTCATACACACACACACACACACACACACACACACACACACACACAAATAATTTATTTTGCAGAGTAGCTTTGCTGACACAAGACAAAAAATCTGGGCTTGTATATTTTCAGATAAAAAATAGTCATACGACATAGCGTAAGATCTTCTCCAGTCTAGTTTAATGTTAGAATTACTCAAGAAAATTTATAAATCAAATATTTAACTAGAAACAACATTAATAGATATGATGGGTCCTGTGTGTGCTCACGTTTGTGAGTGTGTGTTCATATGTGCATGTGTGCACCCAGCCTGTGTGTGAAAATACCTGCGGCTCATTCTCATAACAGCCATAGGAAGGAACGTTTCATCAGGACTCAAGCACTTATCTAGAGGAGGGAACTCAGCCATAGCGGAGAGGTATTAACTGGTCTGACAAGTGACAAATGTATTTAAGTAAGTGCAGTGTCTCCTGCCTACTGGGCGGAATACACCCCATGATCCTCTGTGATTCCAGTGACGTGAATCTCTGAGCTCAGCCTCAGAATGCATGCGTTCCCATACCAATAATCCCTTCACCAATTATCTCTGTTTCGTTTTTCTTGATTTTCAAAATAAAGACAGAATGGGATTGTTTTACAGGATGGATATTTAATAGTGAGAGTCTTTTTAAAAATGTGTGTGATAAAAAGATAATTAGGACTTTGGTAACAAAAAGCATCTTTCTTTTATGACTATAGAATAAGTATGATTATATTTAACATGTTTTTCTTGAGGGAAAACCTATTTTTCAAAGATTACCTACAGTAGCCTGAGGATTACAGCCTGTGACCTCTGCCACACCGCATGGGGAGTTGGACTCACTGGGAGTATTTTTATCTCAACTCTGAGTCATTGAACAGCTTGGAAACTTTTCACTCATGAGGTTCAGGATTATGTCTCCTTGAGAGAGACAAGTCATGTATTTGACACTTGAGGGCTGAATTAGCAATTGAGCTAAGTAGCTTTTTAATTGTGCGCAGAATTTCTTTCTTTAGCATCTCCCTGATAGACAAAACCACTGCATGCAACCTAGCATTCGCATGCTGACTTTGTTCAGAAGGCAGGCCTGGTGCATTAGAGGGGGCAGCTGGGTGGCACAGTAAATGTGTCATTTGCTATTTAACATCTCTGTGACCTGGATTTAAATTTGCAGTGGCACAAAATGCAACCTCAGTTCTCTCAGGAGGCTATTAAGTCATTCCCTCTAAGCCTTCTGGAGAATCTAAAAGACCAGAGGCTTCTGCGCAGCCCAACACCCACTGCAGTTCGTGAAGATGGCAAAGTGGTTTATTTCTCTTGAGGAGAATGTTGAAAGGGGAAAATGGGCTCCACTAATGATCTAATGTGAATACATATTGTTGTTTATGTTTTCAAAAAAATGATCTAGTGAGATTCAACCAGGTTCAACTGATGCTTAATCAGGTTGTTTTTCAAGCAATTGTAATTTTTAATCAGAGTAAATCAGAGCAAATAATTTTTTTTTAAATTTTCTTTTCTAAAAGCCTTGTTATCTAAATTCCATTGCATAATATTATCCTGTGCATTATATCTGAAAGTCTGGATGAATTGCTGCTATAGTGTCATATAACCAGTGTAAAACCATAAAAACTTGCTTTCATTATATTAAGTTTAAATATACTTTTCTTTAAATATTACATTTTATTACTCTTTTAGTACAAGGAAAGTATTATCTTTTAATTTTTCTTGAATCAAAAATATAATGTCTCCTTTGTTCAAATTCTTTGTTTCTCCAGTAACCGAGTCACATTGGTTCAGTTTTCACCAATATTAGATCAGTAAGTAAATTAATCAGGTTTATTCTCCAGAGTCAAGCCCTCCAGAAAACTTTTTTATTTCACTTTTCAGTTCTGCCCTCCCTCTGCTTGGTCTTTTCCTAGCATGTAAGTCTCTCCTTTGAAGCTGGCAAGAAACATCATTTACTAAAAAAGAGAGCTCCTCATGTTTACTGCAGCAGACAAGGTGCTAATTGTTTCTAGTGACCTCAAATAAGATTTGTTGAGAGTGCTATTCAGGATGATAGCCAACTTTTCTTTTTCATTCATTACTATACCACACACACACACACACACACACACACACACACACACACACACGGGCACGCACACTCTGATCAATGTGAGAACTAGGTTCGCTGGTAGAATTCACTTACACACTACCAAGATGACGAGTTTCAGTGCTATGGCAGCATGCATCCTGTTATATGACTGTCCTCGATGCACAGATAGTGTTCCAAGCAAGTCATTTTCTAATGTTTACACACACTGGAATAACCTGAAGGTTTTCCCAATGTGGAATTCTGCATTGCACATTATTCCATTAAATCAGAATTCAAAGACATAATGTGAAACATAGACAATTTAGTAATTTTCAAAACTTGTGTGAAGGAAGTTGAAAAAAAAAGGTGAACCTATTTTTTTACAACACATTTTATTTAACACATTATATACAATGTATTACCACATCAACTTACAATAAATATTTAAAGATTACTCATGTAAACGTGCATAATTTTATATTAAATGTTTGAAAACTTTAAACTACTGAATATCTCAATGAAGACTAGGTTACAGATCAAGTGTTTAAGAGACAAAATTTTAACTTGTAGACATTGTAAAGATCTCTGGAATCTGATTTTAAGTAAGTGAATGAGTTCCTTCTAAGGCAAGTACTCATTGGTCACACTAAAGAAATTTATGGTAAGTATTTTAGAGTGCACAGAGGCATGAAGAAGGCATTTTTCCTCCCAAAAGGTATTTGTCCAGTGCAGTCCTATGCAAACAGGTGCAGTAAGCACAGTGTAAGTTCACAGGGTCATACTCCATAAAAGAGACTCAGGGCCAACAAGATAGCTCAGCAGACTAAGCACCTGCTTTGGCAAGCACAAGGATGATGGTTTGACCCCTGGTCCTGTATGCTGTGCCTGTCTCACCCCTGGAACACACTGAGCCTGCGACCAAGTGACCAAATCTGGGCATGGTGATGCATGCCTGTAATCCCAGCTCTGGGGAGGCTAAACAGGATCACTACAAGTCTGAGCTGTGTAGTGAGATCCTGTACCAAATACATATGTGAAAAATAAATAAATAAATAAATAAATAAATAAATACATAAATAAATTTCACAGAAACATGTCTTGTAGGGTTTCATAGGAAAGTTAAGATTTGGGAGTTAATATGATATTTAATGGAAGAGATAATGTAATTTGAATAATATGAAAACACTGAGACTAAAAGATACTAATTGATTTTTTTCTACACACACACCTAATTTTAAGCCAAATAGACTTATTCTAGTTCCTTTAACTCTGCACACAACCACAAATCCAGAAACTAAAGATAATCAGATTCCAGCATACAGGATCTCATTCTTTTTGCTTCCTATAAGTTCTTTCCCAAATGCTTTCTCTCCTTACCAAAATGCATTTTACTTATCAGCAAGACTATATTCAAAATATTGCCTATTATAATTGCTAGGTTGCAACTATGGTGCACCTCCGTATTTCTGCCTTTCACATTTATGTGACAAGTCATGGAGGCTTTCTCCCAAATTCCTCTTTTCCAACTTGCCTATCAGTTGTATTTCCTTAAATGTTTCAAAATGAAACTTCAATTTTAAGGTATCAAAGCATCAAAATGTTTTATTCCCTGCATACTCTTCCTAGTCACTTAGAAGAATTATAATATCATTAATTAAATTTAAATATTATCATTTCCTTTTTCAATTTTGCTTCGTAGATCTAAAAAATATCTTTTACAAAATACTGCAGGTTTATGATAGACATTGATTCAAAAATAAAGAACTTTTGCAATAATCTAAAGAGTATATGGAGATCGCATAAAAAATATTAAGGCTCAAAACCATTTAAGTGACACTACTTTAAAAGCATATTAGCTTAAAATATATTACCACTTTTAATTAATATCAAACAGAATTGATCTTTCAACAATAATTTGAATTAGCGAAATTGTTGTTATTAAATTTAAAATTAAATTCCCTATTAAAAGCTGTTCATGAATTGAAAATATAATTAACCATAAATACTAAAGCAGCATAATTTAAATTCTTAATTTAGTTACTTCATGATGTATAGCAAAATGTAGCTCCTGAAATAATTATTTTTAAAATTACTTGAAAAAATTATGAACCAACTAAATGGTACTATACTCTAATTAAATTTAAATTAATTTTTTAAACTTCTAGTCATTATTTTCAGTGAGTCAAGAGAAGAAAAGATTTCTGTGAAAATATGACCCCTTAGCGTTGTGTTGGACCCTTTTTTTTGACAGTTTAGTTTATAATATAAAGAAAATAACTCTCTAATACATAATCTTGCATCCTCTTGCCCATTTTGAATATCACAAAAAAGGAGGCAGGATGCAAGATAGTGTAGTGTTTTAAAGTTCCGAGTATGTGTAACATTTTTTCTTCCTTCTTTATGTTAGTCTTTTTGAGACAGAGTTTCACTATGTAGTTTGGGTTGGTGTTGAGATCGTTTTGTAGCCCAGGCTGGCCTCAGACTTGCAGTGATCCTCCCGCCTCAGCCTGCTGAGTTCTGGGATCACACATTTGTGCCACCACACCTGTTGATTCTTTTTTTCATTTATTTTTCATTTATTTATTTATTTATTTATTTGTGGAACCAGGGATTGAACTCAGGCCCTTGTGCTTGCCAGGCAAGCACTTATTCCACTGCGCCATCTCCCGGCCCCACTTTTTTTTTTTTTTTTTTTTTAAAAAGAAAACCTAGCAGCAAATATACACCTCAGTAGCATGGCACCTATTTGGCAAGCGTGTGGTTCTGAGTTAAATGCCTGGTAGAAAAAGTAAATAAAAATAAAAATGAAAACTGACATAATAAAGTATAATTTTCAAAAGAAACTAGATCTTTAGTATATATTGGAAGCTTTTGATATCTTTAATTGCATTTGATATTTTGAAGATGACTAATAAACGGTGGATATTCTTCTAGATCCAGGTACTGCAAGTAAAGTTTCTATACTGTAAGTTTATTAATTCTCTATGAAAGGGGATTTTCTCTGTTGAGTACACTTTATAGTGTGTTGGGAAAGTTATAAAAAGAGTATTCACCTTCTCAAATAATTGATTTCATAGATAGTATCATTATCTAATAATAAATGGGTCAAAGCATTTTCCAAAAAGTAGTAGTGGAGAAAGTTTTATCAAATTTGATTTAGGAAAAGGTAACATTCACTTAGTATACAAAACATGTCAGCACATTTCTTCCTGTTAGTTCAAAAACACTCACACTGTCTTTGTTAATTTATACTTTCCCACCATCATTTTCTGCTGAGCTATAAAATTTTTGATACCTCCATATAGATACATGCGCTCTGCACTGAAGATGGATTGGATTGGATTACTTTAGCCAATAGTAGTAGCATATTATAAAGCATTTGTGCATAGCAAAGTTTCTCAGATAATTAGCAAACACCTAGAAGTGAATGGTACTGTAACTGAAGCAGACCCAGGCAATGACAGGTGATGAGGTCAGAAAACAGTTGGAACCTTAGCACAAGCTAGACCACAACACAGACTGTGAGGCTCAGTGAGTAGAAAATACTCCGTGTAAGAACATACTTGCTATTCTTTTAACTAAGGCCACTTTTCATCACTAGAGTGCCTCTCCTGGGAGTAAGGCCTCACCTACAAGCTCTCCTATCTGTCCTACTTCCTCATAACCCAGAAATCTGTATTGAAAGCTGCTGGTCCCTTTCCACACATAGGAAGCTAAAGTAGTCTCCTGTAAGGTGACACCTGTGCCCTGACATCTACCTGGGACCACTGCATTTCTGTAGCACCGTCAGACGACAGTCCTTGTTGATTATCCCAAGGAAAACCTATTCTAATGCAGCTCTTCCCAAGTCTGCTGGGTCGCTTCCCTGTCTGTGTCCCTGTGCAGAAGGCATAGAATTGTCACACCTCATGGTGGAGACAGGAAGATACAAGCCTCCGTATTGTTGTTAACTCAGTTACACTAAGGTTAAGAAAAAAGTCCATTCAATTTAATGCTCTTCACGGACACTTGTCCCAGCTCTGTCACACTGCTGTCTTACACCTGGAAGATGCCTTCCTCATCCTCAACCCCTTGCGAACTCCTGAAACAGCTGGCCCACAAAATATTGAATTCTACTCATTACCTATTCTAGATTCCTTGCCTCTTTCTCTATTAATTCTTATTTTTGCTACATTCTGTATATTCAGAAAAGATTTCTGAGTAAAACATAAATGGTTCAACTCTCTTTATAGGTAAGCAAATTTCCCAGGGTCACATTGTTAGCTACTCTTGGTTAACTTAGTAATCACAGATGCTTTTAAATAAATAGAAGTAGATTCTGACTACCATCAAAATGTGGATTAATGGAGGGGAAGTATCCGAAGTAATAAAAACCTCACTGGTAATATAGAGTCTTATCTCTTAAAATTGTTCAAGTGAATTAGCTAGAAGAGTATAATTAAAAGGAGTTATTAGATAAAATATGACAGAGTAAATTTTAAGGCCAAAATATCCACTTTTATTCAGCGGCTAAATTCTCACTTGTTTTAACCTACTCAATTATATATATGAAAATAACATCACTTTTAGTTTTAGATGAATGTAATTTGGAAAATTATGTAGATGAAATAGTAAAAGAACTCCTAAGCTTCTTGAAGAAGATAAGTGATTTATTGGTAGGAAATGAAAACCCTCAAATATCAGTGTTAATGGCTGGGAGTGGTGGCACATGCCTGTCATGCCAGCACCTAAAGAGGCTGAGGCAGGGGAATTGCTGTGAGTTGGAAGCCAGGGCGGGCTACATGGTGAGTTCACGGTCAGTCTGCACTACAAAGTAAGACCCTGTCTCAAAAAGAAAAAGCAGGTTATGTTAATGAGGGCCTGGGAGATGGCTCAGTGAAATAAGCACTTCCCTGGCAAGCGCAAGGGCCTGAGTTCAATCCTCGGTTCTGCCATAAAATAATAATAATGATGAGGATGATTGATGACGATGATGAATTTGTACTTACTTTATTTTATTTTATTTTTGTACTTATTTTAAAATGCATTTTAATAGCGGTATGTTGCACTCCTTGTTATGGAGCACATGCGTACATACTGGTCATTCAATTAAGAGGAAACTATTTGCTATACATTAAAATATCATTTATTATAAACCTTGAGAAAAACTGTTAGCTTACAAAATTGAGTTTACATTCTTGTAGCTATAATAATCTGTCCTCAAAATCAAGAAAGAATATACTTGGTCTCATTTCTAATGTGGAAAATCTCACTGTAATATGGGATGTTTAATCTTAGTTTAAAAGTGGTAAGCCAGAAGAAGAAAATAGTGTTTCACTCTCCATTTAGTTAACACAGTTGTTCACCCTGTCAGTATGTGAACTGTAACGCACCAGACGTAAATCAGTGTGGATGACTTGCTCTCGCCCCTTGTAATCAGGACTGCGTACTCTGGCAGCGGGCCACGTAATCCAGTGCTAAATGTGCGCTGCTGTTTATTCCAGTAACACATTAACAAAATGTACACCGATTTTGACTTGGGGGATGATCTAACAACCACAAAAAGCCTTTGTTCATTTTTTACACGAATGTCTTTTCTTTGATGATAAATGAATTGTGTACTTTTCCTGATTAATCAATGAAAAAAAAAAAAAGTAGCCATGCCCTTCAAGTGCTTTGTAAATTTTTCCTTCACACCACTTTAGACATGTAGTGCCAGCTGAGCATGAGCTAAAATCTTTGTACATGTTTTCTTCTGAATTCTTTTTTTTTTTCTTCACTAATTTAGTCTTAGCTGATTTCCTTTCTCGAGCCCACAGACTCCATGGCACATGGAAAAGAGTCAAATTAAAACAGTGACCTAAGATGTGACTTATTCCTACTCTGGACATGCATTCCTACTTACGACATGTACCTTTTAAAATCTAGGTACAGAGTACACATGAATAAAAAGTAAATTACTAAATTCTAGGTAAAAGTAGATAAAATAGTTACATAGATCTAATGTTATATTACACTAGGTTCACTTTCAGTTATCTGCATTTTGTTTTTGGATTAAATTGCTCATTTGACATACCTATAGATAATTCCTCGGTCTGTTTGGTGGCGTGCTATACATACTGACCTTCAATTGCTCATTGTATTATTTTCAACATCTGTTGCAGTCAGCATTCCTGTCTCCCTCTGTTCTGCATCTAATCAAATAGTAACTACCTTAGGACCAAATGCAACACTTATCCCACCCTTCTATGGTTTTCTACCAATTTTAATCCGCTTGGCACATTCCAACAAACGAGCTAAAATCACCATCCAATTGAGCACTTCATTGTGTAAGGCATTGTTCTCTATTCAATCAATGTTAATTACATGACAAAATATTATTAAATGTTGAAAAGCAGAATAACACCCCTATACTTCAAACTACAGAAGTAAAAATGAATCTATTTAGATTAATTTTAATTAAGATATAAGAAAATACAAAATTAAAAAATGTACCTTTAGTTTTACCAATATATCCATTGTTTTTGTCAAGAATATGCTAAATTAAAAATAAAACTACTGCTATTTTGAGTAGCAAAAGCCTAGTGGTACAATGAATTACAATATACAGCATCCATTTGATTTTTTCTAATACAAATTGTTAACCTTCGCTGATTCTGGGCTGGAAAGATTACAATTTTTATTTATCAAAATAATAATTTGAGGGCCAACCAAATAGCTCAGCAGATTAAAGTGCCTGCAAGCAGGCACAAGGGCCAGAGATTTGAGTCCCAGGCCTGCCCTGCTGGCCCCGCCCCCAGGGCATGCTGGGTATGCTGAGAAGGCAATTGAGACTGGACGTGGTGGCTGTAATCTCAGCTCTTGGGAGGCTGTAAACAGGAGAATCACTATGAACCTGATCTTGTAGTGAGACACTGAACACCTTGTAGACCTGTCCCTAAAACACACACACACACACACACACACACACACACACACACACACTATAATAATTTGAGTGAGAGAAAAACAAAGATTCTACAGAATTTCAGGTAGTTAACAGAGGATTATTTATACTGAAAAGATCTCTAAGAAATTTCTTTCTTTTTACGATACAAATTACAATCTCAAAGCAATATGCAAGTCAAACCTAACAACTCCACAAATATTATATCTTTGTTCTGTACTTACAGGATACTTCCCTTTCTTTTGTCCATTACAGCATTTTCCTGGAAATTTTTAACAGCAATACAGTTCTAATTTCAGAAAAAAAAAAAAAAAGAAAAAAGAAAAAATAGGAAGTTCCACTACATCAAAGAACAGCGGAGCCACACTGAAACTGCAGACCACCATTTATTGGTAGTAATGTAGCCTGTGGTACTAAAGAACTAGCTTTGGCATGTTTGATTTTTAAAGATAGTAGCGATGAGGAGGATCAGTTCATCTTATTATTCATTCACATTCTAAATATTTTAGCTAATAAAAATGCAACCAATGATCTCATACTTATACAAATTTCTTTTTTAAAGAGAGTAAAAAATGGTATTAAAACAGAAAAAAATAAGTGATACAGAATTTCACATAACAAAGTATTATGAATTTCTGAATGTTGATGCTACAGAATTTGAGAATAAAATAGTAGTTCTCAGAGGATGGGATAAACAGGGTGAAATGGAAGACTTATGAAGATTTAAAGGTAGTCAAATGGAGAAAAAATTGGTATTATCTCACACAGTAAAGTGGAAATAACATAATATATAATGTATAATGTATAATCTACAGTAATATAATATGTGCAATTTATAATATGTGTAATATATAATATATTGGCAGTAGTAACAGAGTTCATTAACTCAAGTCTTTCTGAATCTGGTCACAAGCTGATGAGATCAGAGTCAAGTCAAATTCTTCTGTAAGGCCAACATTGAAATCAACCACTAAATTTTATTTGGTTCTCATCCAACTCAGTTTGAGACCAGAATTGTGCAAAGAATCTAATTCATGAATGGAGCTTCCACTGTATTGTTTTTAGTGGCATTGTGAGTGGAACTCAAGTCTTCCAGAGAAATGAATTCCAAGTTCATATTTTAATAAAAAATGTATATTTTTAGTAAAAAAGGATTTTGAATATTTTTATCAAGAAGAAATGATAAAAGTTAAGAGATAAGTTTTCCCTGATTTGACATATATAATGTATATCCAATCATCTTATGGCATAGCATAACTGTGTATTTTTTTTATTTACAAGTTAAAACAAAAAGCCCAAGCTGGAAATTTAATGTATCTTCCATACTAAAACACATATACAAGGGCTGGCAAGATAGCTCAGCATAGTAAGCACCTGCTTAGTAAGCATAGGGACTGGGTTTCAATCCCCAGCACCACATGCCATGCCAGTATCACAACCAAAAAGCCTGAGCTGACCACCGAGTCTGGGCACAGTGGTGCACACCAGTAATCCCAGTGTTGAGGAGGCTGAAATCAGAAGGATCACTACCATTCTGAGCTGTGTAGTAAGGCCCTGTACCAAATAACTACATAAAAATAAATTAATAAATATAATACCTACACACCTTATGCTTTGGGGAAATGTCCAAATTAGCATTTATGCTATGATTTTTATTATTTTTTTTATTTTAGTAAGGATCTACAGGGTCTCACTACATAGATCATACTCATAGTGATCAGCCTGTGTTCATCCTCCAAAAGAGCTGGGATATCAGGCATGCACCACCACACCCAGGCTCAATTGCCCTTTCAGCACATCCCTGGGGCAGGGCCAGCACGACATGCCAGGGATCAAACCCCTGCCTCTAACATCTGCCTAAGCATGTGCTTTAATCCGCTGAGCTATTTGACTGGCCCTTTGTGCTATGAGCTTAAAGGATCATAATTGCCCGATTCTGATAATCCACACTCCACTCTAAATTGAACAAACAACAACAGCAACATACTACTTGCTACTTCAAAGATGAAAATACTACTTGAAAGATGAAACAACGTACTACTTGAAAGATGAAACAAAATATTTGAAAGGAAGAATTCCTCCTTGTAGCTTTGGATAGTCCTGGTCTGGAGAGGCAGGACATCATGAATAGCAAAGAAGAATGTCTTTATAGTTGCAGACAATTCAAAGACTTTAGGGGTCAAAATCCTTGTGCATGGAGCTGTATAAAAAAAGAAGAAGGATCAAGAGAAGTGAACCTCTGTCCAATGTACTGGCACAGGCTGCCATGTCCCAGAGAGCCACTTTCTCTTACCAGTATTACACACAGTGGAGGAGAATTCGCAGGATGTGCTCGCTGATGGGTTTAAACTGAATTGGTAACTTTGAAAAAGGATCCCCTTAAGGTTACACAGATGAAAAGTGTTTCATATTATGAAAGCTTCCTCTCTCTTCAATAAAAGACACCTTGTCCTAAGGACATCCTTGTCATCATATACCCTTTGTTTTAAGCCATCTGTTCCTAGTTTGATAATGGCTTAGCTGGTTCAATATCAGGGCCTTTACTAATGTGTAGGTGACCTGCTTTTATTTAATTTTGAATTTAGCTCTATTCATTTTATGATCATATTCTATTTTGGTAATTATGTAAGGAACCCAGAGGGATTTTGTAGATGGTAACATTAAAAATTAATAAGTGAGTGAATGGGTATGATGATTTATACTGCGAAGAGCGCCCAGGAGGTATCAGTAAAATATGTTCCTAGGACCTCACATCAGCTTATCAGTAAAAATGGTATAACAATCTGCCAGTTATTACTTTAAATATGTATTTCTTTTTTCATACTTTTTCCATGTTTATTTTTCCTTTTCTTCAAAAATTCTTCCTGATTTTGGAGTATTGCACCTTTCTTTTGAAATTCAAAATATCAGTGAAGACGCCACTCATTTTCCAGGTGAGAAGCCAGAGAAACTATCATACCTAAACTGCTACTTCATACCTAATCCATCATTGCGATGTTCTCTAACCTGTTTTTCTCTGTTCCCACTTTCTCATAATTGAGGCAGGTTGATTAAAGTGATAGAATTAAGCTGGTGACAATATTTGTTCTCATGTTTTAATGCATAAACGTAACTATTTGTTATGAATAGCCCAATATTTGCAATCATGTAAATGAACTTGTGTTGCTGAATACAAATCATTTTTGAACAGTGACTAAGTGGATTGTGGATATATATCAATTCATTATGTTCCCATCAAGACAGTTGTTTTAGCGAATTGATTTCTACTTTTTCTAAAGGGCTTTTCAAACTATATATTATGTGATTTAGACTTAAAAAAAAAAACAAATGTTTATCTTTTCATGTAGTTGTTATAGTATTGTACATATAATTCAATGAGTAATTCCTTTTTTGCTATTTATACACATTTTATTTTTATTTATTTTCATTTTTGATAGAATACAAAATAATAGTAGAAAATGTTAGAAATAAAACAATATTCACTAAACAAAATAGTATGAATTTGACATGCTTTGTTGCATGGTGGCATCTTTAAATTAGTTATTTATCTATGTACATTTTATTTTATTTATTTTTATTATTTTATTTTATTTTTGTTCATTTTAATGAGAAAAAAAGATAAAATAGCAACGAAACAGTTTCAAAATAGGTTAGTAGTACAGTTATAATAATTAATGCATTGCATATTGTTGTCTTTGTAGTAGTTATTAGAGGACAAGATGTAGATATGATATCTTATCTAAACAATATTACTACAAACCTTTCTTCTCAATGAACTATTGGTCTATTTTGGGTTATTTTGCTGAATTCAAGAACCTACAATCTTTGGGCTGGCATGAAGTATGAAATGGTCCTTTTTAGACTTCTCCAAATACAACTTCTCTAACTACAATGACCACACATTTCTGACAAGACAAAACAAAACAAAAAAGTGAATATGTTGGGAGTCACAGAATTTGGGAAATGGATCAAATGTGAGTAGGTAGGACTAGGCCTCAGTGCCTAAAGCAAAAAAGCTACCTCAGTCCTGAGATAAATGTCCTATCTGGTAGGGTCAGCTATTAGTCACTAGACAACCTAATGTCACATGTTACTAACTTTGTAAAAGTATATAATAAAATACTGTTCTGTTGTGAAAAAATATATCTATACACAAGATAAGTTAGGATAGATATACAGTACTTTCTCTTAGTTCACTGAGTAATTCTTTTCAAAATGGTGTTTTCAAAGATTGATTCTATATACATTTTTTTCTTTTTAAGAAGTGTAAGACTTCTCACCGTTTTTTAATATATATTTAAGAAGTACACTTTAATTCTATGTCAAAGGAAGTAGAAAAGTTCCAGGTGTTATTTTCAAGTTCTCCCTTCTCCAAGTTGGACTCAGATGACTAATTAAATCCACATGCAGGGCTCTGCAGGTGCAGAAGTGTGGCTGCAATTAATTACATATGTGAAACAGCCTCCGCCTGAAAAGGAGGTTTGTAGATGTTGGTTTATCTTGAGCATTCTGTCTTGAAACAAAAATATTTCAAGATCTATATGTTTTAAAAATATATGTTTCATCATTCTAATATAAAATTGAATACTCTATTTTCTTTTAGCATTAGAGTTTGTTAAAAAATAGCTTCCTGATTCTAACTTGAATTCATTAAAGTATCTGCCATGAGGTATCCCAAATGCCTTGATCCTTAGTTAGAGCTAGAGATATAGCTCAGTGGCAGAGCTCTTGCCTAGTACGTGGAAAAGCCTGAACTTGAATCCCCATCATTTTAAATAAAAGCATTAGTATCCTACATAAGAGGAAGAAACTAGTCTGCATCTTGAAGATGAAGACCAGTAAATCATCAAGTTGATATGTTCCAATGTAGCACATTGAAAAAATACACAAAAAAATCATTTAAAGATAAATATATTGTACTTTAAAAACTAGACTCTTGCATTATTTGATGGTTTCATGAATAAATAAACCTGAATGGCTATCAATAATCTTGAAAGATAATGAAAGTGACATCCATCTTGACAACCAGTGTTATAATTTTCCAACCAGTAAATTAGAAATGGCGGTCATTAAGCTCTGACTATTAATGGTGGCATCTCTGCTGAGCATCACTAGGCTGAAGATTTGATCTATAAATAAATGCAAATCATGGGCTTTCAGTTTGCCCAGATTTCCTCTTCCCCCGTTTGTATATACTGGGCACTGAACTTATCTTTCCTCTCCATTTTTAATCTTTTTCACCTTTCGTATTCTATTTTATATCTCTTGCAGCGTGATACGCGCTAATGTATTGTGACATAATATCACAAGCAGGCATCACACAGGTGCTTCACTCTTCCACCTGTTAGAATTAAATCAGAGGTGTTTTTCGTTTTCTATATACCTCATCATGTTTTATGCTGCTGCTTGAATTTGATTAATACAGAAGCTGCCATGTCTGATACTGAACATTTGCTATGAAATTTTTTCACCAAAGTAACACTCGGCTCTAGTATGAACATCTGGAAAATCTATAAAATTTAGTTTCATTAGTAAAGGAATACAAATTTGTCAAAAACGTGTGTTTCACAGGGTTTTTTTTTTTTCCTTCCTTACATATAGTGAGACCGCTGTCTGCTTTTTAGTAAACGAGCACCAACCACTTCCTCCATGCAAAAGGACACCATTACCATTTTAAAGTCTGCAGCTGATCTCAATTTTTATCAGGCCCTAACTGAGACAAAACTACAGAAAAGGCCATATAAATGTATTGAAGGGGGAGAGACCATAGGGTAGCATGCTCTAATTCTTTTTATTCCTTTCTCACTTCTCAGTGTCTTGGGGACACTGCAGCTATAGTGAATTAGCACAGTTAGTTGACCTACTTTTAAAGCTGTGGAGTAGGTGGATGATTTCCTGTGTTTCTCTTCATCAACAGTGGTCGTGTTCGATGCTTGAGAGTGACCAGGCATTGGACTCTGCTGGTTCAGGACTATCGTGAGCAGATTCGACGATGAACAAAGTGTAGCCACATCCATTACTCTTTCGGAAAGCATTAGACCATCTCTGAAGCATTTAATGGATGAAATCTTGGTCCAGGCAAACTACAAAGTTTCTCTATGTCCTGTTTTTAAAAGGACTTTGTATTCTTAGGAAACAAAGTAGTCGATTAACAACCATGAAAAAGAAAAATCTCATTCTTTGTCATACATCTGCAAAGCAGTTTACTGTGCTGAAATAATTATACATTAAAGTTTTTAGGAAGATTAACCCATGTTGTAGCCTATAAAAGTTAAAAAGTATTTTTTGAATTATTAATTTACTCCTATTTTGGCTATAAAATATTTCAATTATTAAGGTAAAAACAAAATATGACTTATCCTTTTGCTCAAAATGTCTTGTTCTTTTGGTCAATAATTCTTGTTTGCCCTATACCTTTTTTGGTTCAGACTCACAAAAATATTTAAACTATATA
>NW_004524658.1:166416-182784 GCF_000260255.1 Octodon degus
AATTTTAAAAAGACTCTAATATGTGTTTTAAAAAAGATTCGGAGAATACAAATAAATGTCTTTATAGCAAAGATTTACAGTTCATCTTTTTCATAGTATATACTGATTCTATAAATAGTCATTCATTTACTCAATCTTCCTTTCACAAACTTGAAAACCAAAGAATGCTTCTAAATCACTTGATACATTACCTAAGAAGAGCTCTCTCCCTAGTGTGGCTCACATTTCTTTGACTCTGGCTTGGGAAATAAAGAGAAGTTCAGCAGACTCAGATATTTTCTTCCACACAGAGAGTATATAGTGTGTATGCATTAGGTAAAAATAGTGGTTTCTAAATTGCTTGCTACTACCCACAACCTCCTATAATCTGACTGTAACAACGTTCACAGATTAGGAGTTTGGGCTCAGTACCTGCCACTGCCTTTGGCTCTGCAGACCACCAGCTGATCTGAGAAGCTTCTACGTGGTAAATGTTTTCACTCTTCTGGAGGGTTAACAACCTAAGTTTGCAGACCAAAAGTCAGAGAAAAAGAAGGGCTGCAAGGACAGCCAGCATTTTGGCACTATCCTTTCAAGGTCAGTGAGGACTCAGAACATTACAGAACATATAATGTTACATAATGTAACATTATGTAACTCAGTTGTGCCCCAGATTTGCTGATCAAGGAGATTATGGGGCCATCATCTACGTCTAGACGATGATGCAGAATGTGCCTAAGGAGAGTCACATGGAGAGAAAATATTCTCTCAGGCTTTCACAGAAAGCAAATTAGTCAAGGAATGGCTGCGACTCATCCACATGGCTGACACTGACAAAGGTTCTACAAACTGCAATACAGGGTTTCAGGATAAATCCTGAGGGGATTTCAGTGACCTTGTCAGACACAAAAGTTACATTTCTTGTTATATAGGTCTTGCCTTCTCTTGGTCTTAACCATCCAGCAGATGGGGTATGAAAATGAAGTATAAAAAGCAAAGCCACATTAATATGCTGAGCTGTAAGAAGCTCAAGTCAACAACTTTAGACATTGCCAGTCTTCCAGAAAACCCACTACTATTATGGACAACTGGATTATATTGGGACATTCTGCTGAATTCAAGCACCTGCAATATTTAAATGACAATAGAATGCCCTTCTCTGACAAAACTAACCAAAAACGTGGGATAGAAATGAATGACCCTTTTATATCTGTATACTTAAAATAGTTAGGATAGATACACAGCTCCATTCTCTTAATTCAGTGAATAGAGAGAAGTGTTGTAGTAGTGTTTGAGTCAGGATATCATGTCTGCATCTTGTACAATGAATAAGCACTAAGACAACAATATGCAATGTATTAATTATTGAAAATGTGCTGCAATTGGTTGTGAAACTGTCTCAATGATATTTGTTTCTCAATAAAATTATTAAAAGATAAAAAATTTTAAAAAATAAATTTACATCTAAATTTGTAAAAAAGGAAGAAAAAATGTTTGCACAACAGAAAGCTGATACCTATTTGCTGTGAGAAAGCTTAGCTTCCATTTGTAAGCAATTCAGTCCACAGACAATGCTTTCAGCACAGTTTTGCTTTCTTGTACAAACTCAGCATCCCACAACAAACAGAACCAAGACCGTCTTCCTCACAAGGAGCAAAGGCAGCCATCTTCCCAAAATTATAAAGCAAATTAAAATTGTAAATAGAAGTACTGCTGTATTTTGAATTATTTCCATGTTTATGTTGTCTGCACAGAGCCAACAAAAACTTGGCTGTGTGAAGTTGCGCTTAGCTGCCACAAACAGTACCCATTTCTTAATATAACTCTTGCACACTAAATTTTAAAATTGCCATCTCTTGGAGAGGAAATAGCTTTGAAAATTTTAAATCACTTCTATCTTAATAAAACTACTCAGTGCATTAAGATACCAATGTTTGCCTCCCAAATTCTTAACTGGAACCTCCCATCTGTTAAAATACAATATTTAAATGTTGTGATTTTATACACCTTTTGATATTTGGTTGTTATAGATTTTCATGGAGATTAAAAAATCAACATAAAAGGTCACTTTAGATTTACTACCCTCATAGGTTTCAAAATATAATTCTAAGTTAACGATTCAAAAGAAGAAGAAGTAACAGGACACCATCAGATCACAGTGTATTTTAAGCTAAAAGTGAGGAGATTTTTTAACCTAAATTCCACCCTGGAATACATAATCTCTAGTCTCTCTGTGATTTTTACATAACTCACTTAACATATTCTGTATTTCTTAAATTTATAGTATTATCACTAATAAATTCAATTATGTGAAAAACTTATATATGAACCAATTACTTGCTAATCATGATTTGACCAACAAAATGTATTTTTTGACTAGAAGATATCTTTACATATTCTAAAGTGAAATAAATTTTCATAAATTATGTTTTGGTATATTATAATACTAACTTATCTTCACTCCAGATGATTCTGTTGAGTATTAATGAGTAAATTTTGCAACTCTAATAAGGATAGTGCTTAGTGGGCTTATCTTGTTATTTCTTTCTAAAATTATAGTAGCAGAAAATGGAACTTCTCTCTTTAATTAGGGAATAGTGCCAATTACTAAAAAATTCAATGTGCTTTTTACTCATCAACTTTAAGTAAAGTATACTGGAGTGTGCAAAATAACTAAAGCAATCTGAGAATTTATTTTGCATGGAAATATTTTCATGTAAAATTTTCTACATAGTTTATCCAGAAATTCACATTTTTTCCAGTCTCAAATAAAGAGTAAATTAGTAATTTAACAATATGTAATAAAGGTAAACTTGCATAGATTTTTTTAACTATCTACTGAGAATGGATTACAGGATTCCCTGAAGATATTCAAAAAGTATGGAAACGTATGTCCTTTATGTGAAATGGTGTAGGATTTACGTAAAATCTATGTACAACTTGCTGTACTGTCTAACTCATCTCTAGATTCCTTATGGTGCTAGTAGCTAATTAATTTTACCTTATTGTTTAGGCAATAATGGCAAGAAACTTGTGCATAATCAACATACATGAAATTTCTCCACATTGTGTTTGAGCTTGCTGGATTGAATCAAAACATGTGGATCCAGTGCACAGGAAAGTCTAGGTGTATTTTAAAACTAGTTATGTTTGGGGTAAATCATTTCATAGTTAATACTGTAGACATTATATTGTCTTTTTAAATGTGCTTTTAAAAAGAAAATTCTATTCAAGGTATGAAAGTTCAGAGCAGATTACTCATAGTTGTCTCGAAATCCTGAGCCAATAATAAAGTCAGCTAATTTAACATATATCTCAAAACTCCAGGAATGAGGCTATTCAATACATATATACACATAATGTGACTATAAAATTATCTCATGGTTAATAAAAGATCATAACATTTTTCATTAATTGTGGTTTATTTATTTTATGATTGCATTGTTTTCTTGTTCTTTTTCTGTGGAGTACATGGTACGGGAGTCTATGTAAATACATGCATACTTGACCAATTTTCTCTACTTGCTTAATTTTCTTTTGATAACAAAGGAAACTATATTAAAGAAGAAAATATGAGGAGTAAGAGAAAGCATTTTTCTCCACTTAGAAATAAATGTCAACTTTATTTCAATGAAAATTGAATAAAACCAATAAAGTACAATTCGTGGTATCTACAAAATGGTAGTCAGAGGCCTAAGAGAATTACATGAGCCACACTAAGTTAAGATCTACCAATTATTTCTAACAAGGAGGTGTTCTTAACTCTGCATCATGAAGTAATGAGAATCAATGAATACAACATTAGGGCTGGCCAAATGGCTCAGCAGACTAAAGCACCTGCAAGCAGGCACAGGGACCAGGGATTCAATTCCTGGCCTCCTATGCTGGCCCTGCCCCAGGACAAATTGAGAAGGCAACTAAAACTGGGCATTGTGGCAAGCGCCTCTAATCCCAGCTCTTGGGAGGTTGTAAACAGGTAGATCACTATGAGTCCGATCTAGTAGTGAGACCTTGAACACCCTGTAGACCATTTGCTAAAATACAAAAATAAATAAATAAAATTATATTTCAATAATCTATCTAGGCATTTTTATCTTTTAAAATATTTTCCTCAGTTTTATAACACCTCAAAATTAGTTAGAAGAAAAAAAAAGATTACAACTTTTATGAAATACTCATGTCCCAAGAACTGAATATTTCTCTATTTCCCAACAGAGGAGAATTTATTTCCTGCTTGAGCTAAAAGCAGTGCAAAAGATGAAACCATCAACCATTTCACACATATTAAATAAATGTATCTTTATGTTATTTCATTGGTCACATTTAATTGCTTTAAATAAATGGGCTAAGTAGGCCCATTTTCATAAAGACTCACACACATGTTAAGAACTTACTACATTCTTCCTGGATTTCTCTTTCCCAGCAAATGCACCCCTGTGGCCTTCTCCCTCCATCTAAGTTCACATTCTTTCCCATTTCCTGTCCAGTTTTTATCACCGTCTTGGTTGTTTCCTCTTAATTTATCAATGTTCACCTTTAAATTAGACCATACCTCCTATTCATTTGTATTGGAATAAGAATGCAGGGCATATTCCACTTGAGTCATTTTGCCATGTGTGGGTAAAGTGTAGCTACTGAGATAACGATGCTATACTTTGAACACTGTCTCAGAGCTACTTACAAAACTGGATCAGAAAAAATTACATTGGGAGTGTAAACCATGCACATCCAAGCTTAGAAAATGACCGTGATCATCACACCCATTATTAAAAGAATATTAATTTTTACATGATTTTCCAGCTTTTTTTTAATTTTAGGGAAGGATCTACAGGGTATTCAGGGTCTCAATACTACATTGGACTAGTAGTGATCTGCCTGTTTACACCTTCCCAAGAGCTGGGATTATAGGTGGGCGCCTACACACCCAGTCTCAGTTGACCTTTCAGTGTGCCCTGAAGGTGGGGCCGGCATGGCAGCTCAAAGAATCGAATACCCAAATCCACTGAGTTATTTGGCTGGCCCTTCCAGCTCTTGTAATTGTTTTTTACACTTTCATCTGATCTTCTCCCATATGGCTTCTTCATTAATATGTTTTTATAATGTGAGTGATAAACATTCTCTCCTTACATTTGAGGTCACGTTGTGTAATTGAAGCAATGATCCAAATCATTGAATATCCTAGATTATATTTTCAATGGCACAAGTGAAAAGATAAAAACACCATTTACAGAGCTTAAAATAGAAGATAGTTTTCTTATTCCAGAGTTACTAGCAATGTCTTTGAGACATTTGGAAACAACACTGTCTTAGAAACAGGTACATAGGTTTCCAGCACCAAGCAACTTGAATGAAAGTTAAAAAAAAGACTAGAATGGACTGTCTTTCGCCATCTCATACAGGACACCATCCTTATCATGCAGGTCTTTGTCATGGTGATAAAATGTTCTAGAAAGGTTTTACTCAATCGTTTATGTTCTTACAGCCATATTTTTGTAAAATAAAATTACCAATTGTCATCAAATTTGAGATTAAAAGTCTACAAATTTTGAGTAATGCATCCTGCAAAGAGATTTACATTGATTGCAATTAGGTCTCCCCTACTTATCTCCACTGTTGTGCCCAAAGATTTTCTTTATAATTAATGGAGAGATTGGAAAGGTAGTGCTAAGAACAGATTATTCAAGAAAATACAGGAATTATGCTATTTAGAACCAAAAATAAAAAAATGATGATGATCTATATGGAACCACAACATACACACAATACAGAATTAGACTGTCTTCTTTCAAAGTCAAAGCATTAGATAGAAAAATTTGATCATTTATTTTTAGTTTCCTTTTGGGGTAAAATCTTTCAGAGACATTTTACGGTGATTTCAGATAAAGTGCATTCCACAGTGCAAAAGCCACTAAGTGTTGAAGGTGCATAAACAATAAAAAGTTTATATTTAGAATAACGTAGTATTTTGAAAAGGAGGATATGCTTTTATTTTACAATAAAAAAGTCTTACGTTCTATTTGTATTACACGTTTTTGTAAGATTGTGCATTCAGAGAACCGATGTTGTGACCAATTCCATTCACATGTTTTAAACAACATAACCAGGTTAAACAAAAATGTGAGAATACTAAATGGAGTTCAGGAATAAGAATTTGAGATAAGATGACGATTTTCTGCAATAATTTAATGTGCTTTGCAATGCATGGGAGATTACAGTGTGTACGTTTTGTAGATAAAGGTAGTATTAAGGCATGGGGCAGCCTGAGTAATAGAGACAGAAGCAAGTCTGACTTGAGACAAGTTGGGAAGCACTTCATTGTCCTATAGGTTCTCTTCTATTGCTCTTTTCTCTGTTACCCATCAGTACAAAAATATGTCACACTCATGTGACTTTCTCAATGAGCAAGTTCTGCTGGGTTTCTCTTATATACAACACATATTGCTGATGTTCAAAAACATGCAGGATTTTTACCCCAATTGTCACTATTCTCTTTTATTTCCGGTACATGGGTTAATCTAACTGTTCTTTCAGGGCGAGATCACTCTGCATTCTCCCTCCTCTATGGGAATGGTGGACATCACGGTTGGTAATCAAATGATTTGCAATTGACTTCCATTATCTATTAAGAAAGATTCAGCCTATTAAAACATAATGCATATCAATAAGTCACTATCCACTTTCAATTTTGTGCCTTACTTAGGTTCATAAGGCAGAAATTGTTACTTCAATAAGAAAAAGAATGTAATAAATAATTTTTCTCTAAAGGACCTCATTTTAGAAACACATGTGTTGACACTTATTGTGAGATACAGTACTGGCATGTGACAGTGGCCTTAAAGAGATGCCGGGTCTCATTTAGTCTGTTCTGCTGAGCTACTGTGCAGAAGGTGGGCAAAGAGAGACTGGCGAAGCGGCAGATCTGAGCTGCCTCCCAGATCATGACTAGCAGGTACGAATCTTACCTGGGCTTAGGGGAGCACTGAGAAGACAAAAAAAGAGATGAAAAATTAATAGGAATTCAGAACACTGAGAAATGTGATGAGAGGTGAACACTGAAAGTTCGGCAGGAGACTTTGAAAAAAAAATTGGATTGTTTTGCTGAATTCATGCACTTACAATATGTAAATGGCAATGGGATACCCATCTCTGACAAAACTCAACAAAAAAGGGGATACAATTGAAGGATCATATTGTATCTGGATACACAAAACAGTTAGGATACATATACAGCTACTTTGTCTTAATTCAATGAGAAGAAAGATTTGTACTAATAGTGCTTGGACAGGATATCATGCCTGCATCTTGTACTATAAATAACTACTACAAAGACAACAACATACAATGTGTTAATTATTGTAACTGTCCTACTAATCTGTTTTGAAAATGTCTCATTGTTATTCATTTCTCAATAAAATGAATAAAAAAGAAAACACAGCTCAAAGAAGTTATATTAAGTCTAGCATTTTAGAAAGTAAGTATTCTAGTCCTAGCAGAGAATAAATATATGAATTGGGCATGTTCAAATAAGACAATAGCAACAGCCAACAAACAAACTGAGCTTTTAAACACTTGCTCTATCATCCTTATGTCTTCAGAAGGCTGAATTATCCTTCATATTTTTCCTGAGATGTTCTACTATGGTGATTTCTTTCTTAACCCTCTTATTGAAGTTTTATTATTGATAAAGACATGAGTGTTGAAACATAAGCCCAAGAGAATGTGATATTTAAAAGTAGCTTCACATTTATGAATGAATGCACTCCTGTTTACACTCTCCCAATAAATTAGAGGCTGTTACTCTCCACTTATGGATTTATGAATATATAAGCAGGGAATGCTGGCCATCATCTAAAGCAAGCCACCTCTTGGATTCTAGAGAACTGCTTTGTCACTCATGGTACAAAAACATCACTAAAGATCCATTACGTTGTTATTCTTGGACACGTGTGATGTTTTGCTGAAATTTAGTACCAGGTATTCCTTGGGAAAACATTTGGAAAAATGGAACTTACCATTAACATAAATTATTAACTTAAGTCTGAATGAACATTCTTTTAACCATTAGCTGAATGTTTTATTTTTTAATTTGATTTTATTTTGCTACTCACATATAAAGAACATTCTAATTTTGAATAAAACATTAATGCAAAAATTTAAATCACTTTCAAAACTTCAAATATGATTTAAATGCAAGATAACAGAATTACAAACTCTGGAAGAAGGTTTAGAGATAAGGTAGTGTAATGAAATACCCTTTCTTTATGTAAAAAATCAAAATGACCTACCGTGAAATGACTTTGAAACAGCATTTTTAAGAGCAGTATTTAGACAAGCAATAAATTAGCTTAATGGTCTGAGCTTCGGCAACACAAGTTTTGGAAGACAACCTATACTTACTTCAAGGATGCAAAGGAGATTCAAGACTTTGCATTTTGCCAGGACAATAACTTTAAAAGGTATTATTATTTATGCTTTGGTTTAGGAAATATAATGTAATTTATATGCTTTTGCCATCAAATTAATTTATAAAGAACAATTTCAAGGGGCCCTAATGAAAATGTCAAATTCTTTTCAGAAGTGAAGAAAGGCAGTTAATTTTTTTTAAATTAGGCAGCATTCATTTTTTTTTAAATAGTTGAACAGTTAAAAATCTTGCTGGGAATGAAAATAAAGTGTATTCTTTTTCCCATGTCAGGAAGATACTTAAATTTAAGGATGAGTTGGAGGAAATAAATAAAAAAGAAATCAGAATTTCACGTTCTTTAATAATAACTTTTTCCGGCCAGGGAGATGGTTCAGTAGAATAAGAGCTTGCCTGGCAAGTGAAAGGGCCTGAGTACAATCCCTGGTTCCACCAAAAATAAAACATAAATAATAATAATAATAATAATAATAATAATAATAATAGTTTCTACAGCATTCTATAATTATTATTAACTTTATAAATAATGTCAATATGTTTTAGCCTATAGATAAAACCAACTACTCCAGAGTTTGTAGTTGTTTGAAACACAGAATATATTAATCTCTATTTAGACATTTTACCTCAATGAATGCTTAAAATGATTTTTCAAGTCTAACAAGTTAGAATTGCTTTTTCTGAACTGAAATATATACAGCTTTGATATGAAGTTTTAGGGACGTTATTCAGTTATGAAGACAGGAACATCTATAAGTAGGTATTTCACTTCTTATATGTGAAGGATAAATGACCACATGCTAGGGGCACTAGCAAATGGTGGCAACTGTGTAGGTCAAAGTAAGTTGGCTTCTAATTCCTCAGGGAATTGAAAATAAATGCCTATATCTAGAGTTTACAACCAACCCCTTGATGATTAAATTCATATTATATGTTTCCTAATCTTTAAAAGTTACCAGAGTATGTGTCATCAACAGACAAATGGAAGAAGAAAGTATAGTACAGTGGAGTCCTGCTCGGTCACGTGGAAAGATTTTAGTCATTTGTTGGAAGATGCGTGCACCTTTTGTTCTTAGTGGTGAATGAGATAAATGAGGTGCAGAACTTTAAACATTACATTGTTCCTTTGACGTGAGAGACCAAGGTGTAATTTAAGCACCAGAATAAATGATAACACAAAACAGGGATATAGACTTTGTGCAGATGGCTATGGGATTGAGGCTCTATAATGTTAAATTCCATGTCATGTATTTTTCCACAATAGTTATCTAAAAATGCTTTTATTTATATTTTATATTTGAACATATAACTATGGCATAGCTACCTACTCTTGTAAGAATGAATAAAGCAAAATTTATTCATTTCTCACTTTTCCATGTATTAGAAGGTGTGTCTTTTGAAAGTCTTAGCCTATCAGCAGAAAGAAGAATTAGCCAGTCTGGCTGATGGGATCCTCTTCTTTGTAGACATAACTCATTTCTCTCAAATTTGTTATCCTTATTCAATATTTATAGGCAATTTGATGCATTTCAACTCTTTAATTCTAGCATATGTCCTACTTTTTTGGTAAGATATAAATGAAAAATGATAAGAATCAAATTGTAAGTAAGAGTTATGGCTATTTCTAAATAGTGGCATATGATGGTACTTTTGGAATTAATACAACCTTAAATTATGAACTTAAATAATGATAGATTACAAAAGCGAAGTTCTTTCTTCTTTTCTAGTTATCCAAAATTGTCCCTAACATTCACTTTGGCCGTCTGTAAATCTTGCATCAATTCATCTAATTATGGGTGATGTGCACAATAGAAGGCATCTCTTTCACTCTCGCTTTTGATGTACATAGAGAACAGTTGCTCTGACAGCCTTAGGATGGTGGTTCCGACACGTGTGCCATCACTGGCCATCCATGATGCTGGGGAAGTGCTCGGCCCTTCCGTGTCACCATTTGTTTACTTGTAAATGGGTACGGTTCTGAAGATTGTGTCACATGTTCAAGGTCTCTTCGAGCAACGCCAGGTACATAGCTCGCTTCTTACGTGTTATTATTCAGCATTATTATTTTTCTTCCTTGCTTTTTTCTCCAGCATGAAAAAATAGATCAGAAGTGAATAGTACTGCTTTGTGTTTGTGACTGTGCCTACTACCCTCAGAATGAATCTAGGAGATTGAATGATAGAATTTGAATTACACATTACACAGACGAGGTACACAAAGAGTTGCCAGATTTGCACTTGGCTAATTGATATACATGTAATTACCCAGGACTTTAAAAAGTTCTTAATTGCATCTTTTGGCAAAATGTGTGTTTCTTCCAGTATTGTCCTACCTTTATGCCTGTTCAGCACGGGAGGCAGAGCAACTTCTGAAAGTTCCAATTCCACCAGCTTCTTTATCCCTATTCTTTTCCACTGCATTATCTCTAACAAAGCTTCTGTCTCTGACGGCTGCATGGTGCAATTAGCAACAATTAATTAACCTTTGAGGAAACTGGTGTGAAGACAATTTAAGGTCTTTATTTTTTTAATTTTCTTTTTCTCTCTTTATGTGTGCAAAGCTTAGGATTTGGGAAGAAGTTAAGCCAGCAGCGATTTCCTTTGGTTTTAATACATCTATAGCAGAGTTAATAGATGTTTCACATAAATTTGTTTATCCTATATTTTTTCAAAAGCATAAAAATAATAACAGTTATCATTCCCTTTTTCTGAATTAAGTGCTTTATTTAATTTATGCATATAATTCTTTATTTCATGTTGACATGATTAGCTCTACATTTGTTTTCATGCTAAAAGTACATAATAACATTTTCTGCCACATTTTATTAATGAGCATGGCTATGTAGAATAATGATCTCACATAGGCAAATTTCTATTTTTTTTAGTAGAATGAGCATCAAAGTCAGTGATGTTCTGTCCCTGACTAAATTCCCAGACATTGTTTATTCTAGTTTTTATTTTGACACAAAGTCTTCCAAGGGTAAGTCTTGCCAGTTCAACAGTCCTTATCCTCCACAATACCTGCATTATGGATATATTCCACTGTTGGATACTCTTCTAATTTTAATGAACAAGATGTAAGAGTTTCTCATGGAAAGCAATGATGTTTTAGTCAACTATGCACAACTATGTTGTGCAAGTTACCTATGACATATACTATTAGTTTTTATGCCTTGAATTTCTTATTGCTCTCTTGATCATCCATTCCAGAGTAAATCAGTTCCATATCATTGCTAAACTCTTTCCATATCAAAAAACATTTTAACTGTGAAAACTCAACTATCCATTCTATAAATCAATCCATCAATGCTATCACTGACAATAAGAAAGGCCTGGGGCTGGGGAGATGGCTCAATGGAATAAGCACTTCCCTGGCAAGTGCAAGGGCCTGAGTTCAATCCTCAGTTCTGAATAAATAAATAAATAAATAAATAAATAAATAAATAAATTTTTAAAAAATTAAAAAAACAAGGACCTGATTTCTGAAACTATGCATAAAGAAAATATTTTCCCAAATCATCATTCTACAGAGAAAGGGTAATATAAACTTTGTAAATGTTATGTAAATGTTAGATGAATTGAACAAAATTAAAAATAAATGAAATCCAAGAAGATTTGCTCAACTTTTGCATGAATTGTTAGTTCCTTGTGTCTTTATCTTATTCTATTTTATCATCAAGAATAAGCATGATGTAGGTTGAATCTGTAATTGGCAACTTATATATATTATACTATATAATTCATATTTTTATATTTAATAGAAATTTGTTGGTCTAGAGGATGCCCAAATCTGCATGTTGTAAAAACAAGCACCTATTCGTTGTACTTCTGAGTCGTATTTTATTGAACATCTTTATGTGTGTTATCCAATATTAATAGTGGAATATATAAAATTGGACAAAATATTTCTACTTTTAGCTGCCTGTAGTTGGCCATGGATTACACTTCCAACTTTTAGATCCTAGGGAATAATTTCCTTTTTTGGTGACAGTTTCTTCACTTCAAAACAACCTTCTTCAGTCTCACAAGACAGGTCCCGCAGCTTCCCAAGTGTGCTGCAGCTTCCCAAGTGTGCTGCAGTAACAAGAGTGTGTCAGAAGAACATCTCATTTTTCAGGTTGGCTTTAGCGGTCATCTTGTTCAAACTTACCATTAAAATTCTATTTGTCAATTACTTATGACTTGTAAAGTCTTTATGCTTAACATAAAAGAATACATAAGCCTTTTAAAAACATATAAGCAGGGCCGGCCAAACAGCTCATTGGATTAAAGAGTCTGCAACTAGATGCAGGGACTGAGGGTTTGATCCTCAGGCCTGCTGTGCCGGCCCCGCCCCAGGGGTGCACTGAGAAGGCAATTGAGACTGGGCATGGTGGAATGAGCTATAATCCCAGCTCTTGGGAGGTTGTAAACAGATGGGTCACTACAAGTCCGATCTAGTAGTGAGACCTTGAACACCCTGTAGACCCTTCCCTAAAATACAAAAAAAAAAAAAAAAGAAAGAAAGAAGGAAAGAAAAAAATACAAGTAAAGCAGCTAAGTTAGTATTAAGAGCCACTACACTCTACCGCAGGTGATGTTATACACGTAGTGCTAGGATATTCTCAACAATGTAGCTGTCTTCACATGTGTATGATCATAACAACAACAATGATCCAACACATTTTAAAATGTTCTTTATGTATACACTGTAATATTTAAGAATAATGTATATGTTTGTGTGCATATACACCCATGTAGATAATATCTTTGAGTACCTTACTGGTTCTTGCAATGGATATAGGTAACTTCTTCAGAGTAATTCAGTGCAAATGAATAACTAATTTTCTGTCATTCATTTGGACTTCTAAAATTTAATAACAATGCATTGTAGCCCAAAAAGGCTGCAATTTTTTATAACCAATGTAATTGCATTTACATTTAAGATATTCAATAAAAGCTTCTAAAACAATAATTTACTTACATATGTACTTGGTGCAGGGTCTTGCTACACAGCTCAGACTCATAGGTGAACGTCCTGTTTCAGCCTCCCCAGTGCTGGGATTATAGGTTGCTCCATGATCCTTTGTTTTGGTGGCAGCTTCAGAAGAGGGCTAGCTTAGCATGCAGCATCCAGCATCAAACTTAGGTCCTTGGGCTTTCTAGGCAGGTGCTTAGAACACTGAGCTCTGTCCTTGGCTCTCAATATAAACTTTTAAAGCCATTCTTCAAGTACCATTTGCAGATTTAGTGGTCTATCATGTATTTCAGTTATACATACATATAGCTTGCATTTTTCATCTTAGTTTTCATAGTGAAATTTCTAGGTGCTCTGGCATTATTATGAAGTTACACAATATACTCTGGAGAAGTTAGCTTCATTTTCAATATTTAGTTATAAATGAAATTTTTTACTCATATTGCTGTTTAAATTCATTTGTAAAACCAACACTCATTTTCTACTTTTCCCAATCAATTGTGCTTTAAAAAATAGTTTATCTAAAGATTTGGTGAAAAAAGTCTCCTCTCTATTCTGTCAATATCTGTTATGCTACCCACAATTACATCCCTGAACATGGGAACTGCAATATCTAGTTATTATCAATAATTGGCCACAATGCTGTACTCTGTGCCAATCCTTTTATAAGAGATTACAATTTTCTTAATGGAGGGAGACATATATTTTGGAGGTCAAAAAGAGTTCAGTATAAGCAAGTTCAAATATTTAAATGCTAATGCACATGCATATATATATATATATATATATATATATATTCCACATATTACTATACTATAATCTAGTCTATTCATTTCTTTTAGAATTTTTTGGGTGATAATATGAAATCATTGTTTCCTGAGTTAGGGCCATGATGTTTAGCAGGTCACTGAAAACTATGCTTACTATTTATCTGATACATTTTCACCATTGAAGAAACAGAGCTTAAAGTAGTTGAGTAAGCTCATAGGCTGGAAAAGCCAGAGGCAACATTCAAATTCATGTTGATCAGCCACAAAGCCTATCCTTCCTCCTTTCTCTCGCTGCTTTGTACACAGTGCTCATTCAGTAAACATCTGCTTGCTATTATTTGACATTTTTTTTCCTATGCATCCAAAATTTGAGGACCGTTTCTAGGAAACTTGAGAAAAAACATATTGCATATTCAATAGGAGTGTAATATTATAAATGAATGATTTCCTTTTAATAATTTCAACTGCTAAAAATGAATGATTTTGTCTTCTCAGGGAAATATTTTGAATGCAAGCTCTGGACTGAGTGTATGAAAATGATGGGAAACTGGTGACGAGAAAAGTGATTATGGAAGAACCAATTCAGCATATGAAAGCCCCACCATGCTCCCATAAATAAAAACGGACTGCATTCCAAGATTTGATTGTACCCCAGCAGGAAGATCTCTATGTGGGAAATCAACAGCTTCTCACATAAATTGTTATTTAATGTTTCTGTGATTTAATATCTCAGTTACTTATAAAAATATATACAAAAGGGATGACCAGACAGCCCAGCAGACTACAGAGCCTGCTTAGGAAGACTCAGGGACTGGGTTCGATCTCCAGGGGTGCTGTTCTGGCTGTGCCAGCCCTGCCCCCCAAGGGCACTGAGACATGGAATGAGACTGGGCGTCAAGGAGCACCTGTAATCCCAATGCTTGGGAGCCTGAAAACAGGAGGATCACTGCGAGTCTGATCTGTGTAATGAGACCCTGTAGACCCTGGACTAAATACATTTTAAAAAGAAAAGAAAAATATATACAAAGAAAGGAAAGAAACCCATGAAATTGCAACATTAATGTTGGGTCACACATGCGCTCCCAGCCCTGGAGCCTGAATCTGGAAATTGATCTGTAGATGTTAGGAAAGAATCGATTGTAAAATGTTGTTCTAATTGGTGGAAACTATTCTTTCTCTCTCTCACCTGATCACAATGCCCGAGTACTCTAGTGTGATGTTTTAGGTATATCTAACTTCCTTTTTCTCCTCCAGGCCACATCATACAATCACTGGAGCCAGTGTTCTGGGCATTAAAGCTTTCAGAAAACCACTAAAGTTGCCTTAATTGCTAAGAGTAATTATCTTAAATCACTGTTGTAATCTTAGCAAGCATCAGCACTGAGATCAAATGGTCCTTTTCTATGCTAGTGGCTGAAGTTTCCAGACACATGCACGCTACTTTTAAGAAAAATCATATTTTTATATATGTATGTATGTATTTATTTATTTATTTATTTATTTATTTATTTATTTATTTTTGCCCATTGGTGTCCTTCCAGAAAGACAGAAACTGTCAGACACTCAAGAAGGAAGAGTTCTAGTATAGACTGGTGATGCCGGGCCTAGAAAGGAATCAGGGCAAAGAAGAAAAGAGGATGGACACAAGAGTATCAACAGTTGGACAGGGACTGGTTGTACAAGGACCAGGTTTCCCTTGTTGGTCCTGGACCCATGACCCAAGGTCTCCCCTGGACTATGGTGTCACTCTTGGACTACTGGCCTCATGACTCCTGGGAAGAACGGTGTCATCCAGGCTACAAATGCGGAGTCTCTACCACCTCACCAAGCAGGTTTGAACCACCAAAGACAGCTGCGTGCACCTCTCCCTTCGGCCTACAGCCACCTCTGCTTGCTCCTACCTGAGTGCAGCCGCTGCAGAACCAGACACAGACGAGAGACAGTGTTTCTCCTCCTCCCAGTCTCCTCGTATCAGTTCCCACTGCAGTGTCAAGAAGACTGGAAAAATCTTCTGGGAAATGCACATGTTCATTTTAAGAGCAAACATAAGCCAGTAGCCAGCAAACAGGGCTCAGTATAATCTATTCTGTTTTATTTGTTCTGTCCATTGATTTATCACAATGGAGTCTACCAAATACTTGTGGCAGTGATTTGCTCATTATATAGTTATATACTAAATGCCAATCTTACAAGTTGAAGCTATTGTACATATATATTACAAGGGCCTGAGTTCAATCTCTGGTT
>NW_004524658.1:182910-191555 GCF_000260255.1 Octodon degus
TATTCTTCTGAAACAAAGAAACAATGTAATTTAACTATTTCTTAGCAATTCAAGGTTAACTTTAGAATATCAGTGTCTACACCAGCATCATTGCTTTTAAGAACTTTCGAAGGCCGGGGAGATAGCTCAGAGGCATAAGTGCCTGTTGAACAAGCACAATGTCCTGAGTTTGATCACCAATTAAAAAAAAAAAAGAATTTTAGGATGCAAGGTGCTTTCCATCCCAGTGAAGATATGAAGATGGTTCCAATTGCAATGATTCTAAGGTCTGTGGTCTGTTTTTTATTTATTTATTTATTTATTTTGGTTTTTTCCTTTTTTTTCCTTTTGTCCTACTCTTGTGCATTGTCAACAATACCTGCATGTTCCTGTCAATGTACAATCACTTAGTAACATCCAAACTAGTTTAAAGCTCATTTCTTTTGTGTGTAGAACTAGGATGATTAAATTTTCTTAAATTTCATTTTACAAAGAGGAAATTGCAGTGAAACCCGTGCAGTCGCTGGTGAATGTGTCCTTCATCAGCAATGTGCATGAGCGTTCCTATTCAGAGGGCATTTCTGTCTACTATGTTTTCCTCTACTTTCCAAGCAGCTGTGGTTGTTTGCCAAGTATCCTGCAGGAAGGTGAGTGCTAATGTAATATTTTCCAACTTGTAACTTTGGGGTAAGTTTGTAAATGACCCCTGCTGCCTTCTGTATGATTTGTGTCAGAGTAAAATATTATTTCATAATTGAAAGAAATAAACTTTGTCTTTATGAACATAATCAGGGCTTCTTTTGGAAGTTTACGAAAGTCTGTTCTGCTTTCTGTATAATAAAAAACAGTTTTAAAAATATTTGTATATCTTTGCACACCACATATTGGTATGTATGTATATATGCCATGAGAGTATATAATATATGAATACATCTGAATGTGTATATCTATCCATTTATGTAGATAAATACTTATTTGAAGAGAATGGAGAGCTCAAGAGACTGTAGATAAGAATGTGAGGAAGAAGGGCCAACAGATACATTTCAGTAGCACACGTGCCTGCCTGACAAGCACAAGGTTACGACTTTGTTCAATCCTTGGTACCAGAGAGAGAGGAAGGGAGGAAGGGGTGGAGAGAAAGGGAGAGGGAGAGGGAGAGGGACAGGGGGAGGGAGAGGGAGAGGGGGAGAGAGGGAGAAGAAGGAGGAGGAGGGAAGGAGGGTGGGAGGAAGGGAGGGAGAGAGAGAAGAACATTAGGAAAAAACGGTTTGAAAAGAAATTTTGACACTTTTGTATTTTTGCTCTAGGGTGGGCCATTATGATCTTGTACAACTTATTGTCCATAAATAAAGTTTATTAACAACTCCTACCTTTTTAATTGTTCTGTCACCTTACATTTTGGATCTCCTTGCCTGTCCCTTCAGTATTCTCAGTACTTAAAGAATTATCCCTAAGGTACAAGTCTGGGGATCGTGCTTCCTACCCATCAAGTGGCTGCTCTGCTCGCACTCTTCTATCTGAGTGGTACAAGGTGAGAAGCCATCGCACATGTGTGCCACTGAGGAGCACAGCCTCACGTGCTAGAGCTGCGCAGATGCGCCATGACTCCACTGGAAGAAAGCCTTCAAAGTGCACTAATCCACAGTCTGAAAATCTATAGAATTATATAAGGAGAAGAAACATAATGAAAATAAAAATGTGCAATAATCATAGCATGTTAGGTTATTTAGCTTCTATCAAAATTTGTGGTAAATGTAGAGTGTTAAAGCACCACAAGTGTATTTCTCATGGCAAATGGCTCAGAAGGCTACGTGGGCATGTCCACCCAAATGAAAGCTTCCCAAAGGCATGCTACCTTGGAGGCCGCTGGGGTGATGTCCTGTCCTTGCCTCTTCCAACATCTCCCAGCTGCTGACGTGCACTGGCTCTCAGCATCAGTCTTCTTCTTCAAGCAATAATAGCTACTTGAGTCCTTTTCGCTGTGACCTCAGGCTTGGTCACTATGACTCTTGACCTGACTTTCCTTCTCTCCTCTTCCCCAGGGATCTATGTGATTACTCAGAATGCCTATGGTCAGTGCAGGATAATCTCTTTAAGATCAGCAGATTGGCAAATTAAGGCCAAAATTAAGGGATTATAATCTCCCTTGCTTCTTTTTTAAATGTATTTAGTACAAGGTTTATAGGGTCTCGCTACACAGATCAGACTCCTAGTGATTTTCCTATTTTAAGCCTCCCAAGGGCTGGGATTGCAGGTGCGCTCCACCATGCCCGGTCTCCCTTACTCTCTCAAGGCTCCCCGGGGCTCCTGGGATCAAACCTGGGTCCCTGCATGTGCCTAAGCAGGCCCTTTAATCCACTAAGCTATCTGGCTGGCTCTTCCTTTTACTTTTTAACTCAGTAGTCACAATTACAGGGCTTAGCACATGGGCATTCTTGGGAGGTTAGTATTATGCCCAAGAGAGTAAATGTCAAAGTACCTAAAGATGGTCACTTCATCTTATATACTTGTCATAAAAACTCTCTAAGGTCGAAAATAGCAGCCTCATTTTCTAGAAGTAGGAATGGCATCTTATGGACTTTTAATATTTATTGATGCAGATTTTAAACAATTATAAATATAAAATCTTGAGTCAATATGAATTTTATCTATAGAAAATCATTAAGTGAAGTAAGAGGAAACATTACAATTTTCTATTGTAGGTATCCATTAAAATGTATGAAGTTTGAATTTTACAAAGCTTTAATCTGTGGGAAAGACGAAAGCAAAAAGACACTAATAATTTTAGAATCATTAAGACATTGTTTTAAGAAAGAAAGTGCTAATGAATATTACTTGAAATAGCTTTACTGCTTAGCTCAAACCCTTAAAAGCCAAAAGGGTGGAATGATAGTTATAGATGGGTCTATCAACATTGAATCTTATTTATGAATGAATTCATGTAATAATTCTGTCTTTTGAGTTGCCTGAAATCTTAGTTTCCATATCAGAAAAGATAGTTTTCTTTACCCTCCATAGTAGTAGTGAAGTTAAATAACATTGGAAAAACACTGTGGTATAGTAAGTGCTCAATAAACACTAGCAATTAGCCATAAATTTAAATATGTTACTCTTCTCTCTATAGGATACAATACTGAAGTATTTTGATAAGAAAACTTATGTGAAGACCCTACTCAGTTCTTGCCTCAAAAAATGCAAACTACACTTTTACTTATTAAGTATCTCTTACTTTTTTCCAACAAAATATAGGGGAAATCTGTTTTTTATATGTTCTTTTTTATATGTTCTTTTTTCCCACGAAAAAAAAGTAACACAAAGTTTTAAAGAAAGAATTATTAACTGCTAGGATTCTTGCAGTGAATTTCTTTGTGGCTTTGTCATACACATTCAAAAATAACTTACATTTGGGAAATGCTTTGAAAAAAAGGCAAATAACAAGGGAGTGCAACCCTTCAGTTCCTTTCCATCTTGCCTTACAAAGAATTTCTTCTCTGCAAGACAGAATTAACCATATTCAATATGGCAGATTGTGAAAGTTTCTTAGAGCTTATCACCTGTAGAACCTGGAAACCATAGAAGCAGAACTTCGCTGATGATCTGCCTGTGCCTGGCACGTGGCCTACTGTCTTGGCCTCCTGCTTGCTGAGACCTAATACCGGACACCCGCCAATGAGGGAGGCGAGGGTGACTTGGACTCATGATGAGTCTGCAGTCCTCTGGCTCACGGCAGAGCGCCATGCCAAGAGCAATGGCGGATGGCAGCTGTACTGGTCTGCTCAGGACATGGCCACAGGAAGCAGAGGGGAGGAAGGAGCCCCACCAGCCCACACCTATGGGGACCAGATTTTTCTGACTCTGTGTCACCCTGCAAATCAGCTATACTTGCACTGCTCTCCAACCCAGTCACTGTCCAAAGGCCCCATCTAAGAACACATAAGGTTACAGGGGCCATTTTAGCACTAAACCCTAGCACTAGACTAATTGTTGACATCAAACTAAAATATTTGGAGGAATAGATGCAGTTGCAAGATAAAATGTGGGTTAAGGTTATGTGTTATTATATGTCCAATGTATTTTAATCTGATATAATACATTATATTTTTCTTTTCTTGTGTTTTGTTTCATGACACAGCAGTTTAAGCTGCGTGGTTTTATTATTAGCACCCCACTCTCACCTACTGAACTAGCCGGCCACGAGGCTGCTGAGCTCTAGACTGGCCTTGAGCTCAGTATGCACTCAAGGTGGCAGAGCATCCAAGAGATCCGCTTGCCTCAGCCACGTGGGTGCTAGGACTGAAGGCCTGTGCACCACACACAGATCTTTTATTGAAATTATCACAGAGGGGCCGGGGAGATGGCTCAGTAGAAACAGCGCTGGCCTGGCAAGCTCAAAGGCCTGAGTTCAATCCCGGTTCTGCTAAAATAAAATAAAATAAAATAAAATAAAATAAAATAAAATAGCACAGATTTATTTCCCTCAAGAACCAGCACCACAAAAGAAGTACTTTTTTTCCTAAGGAGTATATGTTCACAGAAATTATTTCTATAGTTATTTTATGATTTATGTAATTATTTATGTATTTATTTTATGAACATTTTATATTTGAAATGTATATAAAAGTTCAATAACTTTATATTACAAAAGAACATACTGGCTTATAGAGACTTAGTGGGACTTTTTTTTTCAAAGAAATAAAGACTTAAAAGTAACTTTAGGGATAAAAATATAAGATTAAATGGATGGTTTACAAGTAGTTGGACATACCTATCTAATTTCATTATTTTTCCCTTTTTTATATGATGAGGAGGAGGGTTATGTGGAATACAAATAGATTTTTCCATTAAAGCAAAAAAAAAAAAATAGTACTTAGTTCTTTGCTAGAATACCTTTAGAAAGTTAGATGAGAACCAATATTATGCTATAGGTAGATAGATAGATAATTTCTATTACATATGAAGTTTAATTCTTTTTCAAATTTTACCTAAATCTACAATTGCTTAAGATCAACTACACAAATAGTCTCTAACACATTAGTCAAAATAGTAAATCCTGTATCTACTTTATGCCTATGTGAAATTCCAGAATAAGGTTAAAATATTCCCAAAGCTTGAAAATTTTATGAATGGGTATATTTATGCATAATATGCTTGGATACAGTATAGGATATTAAATGTCAATGGATATGTATTCATAAATTTTGAGACATAAAATGTAACTACATAATCATACACAAACATATAAACAGATTTATTTTAAGTATTGCAGGCCATGAATTTAGGGCTATAGATTAAAGATGTAAGGTTAAGTCTTGAATTCTAAAACAGTTCTAGGATTGAGATGTGAGTGTGAAGAAGATAGAAATCCCTGGTGCCGCTGAGGGCCGAAGCACTGCTGGCCTTGTTCTGGAGCCAGGCTTTCCCCCAGTTACGCCCAGACACTGGCATGGATACGAGGCAGCCCTGGGGATATCTGCAGAATCGCTGTCCTCCAGTCTCCTGCATTTGAGTCAAGGGCTGACGTGGACCTAAATGAAAATCTTTTTTTCCATTACAATTATGAGGCAGTGGTTAGTATCAAATTTAGAAAACTATTCTTTGTGGAAATTTCCAAGAACTATAAGTAAATCACAAGAATTGTTAAATAAGTGTACAACAATAAAATGACCATGCATCAAACTGATATTTTTAGAGGGATTTTTCACAATATGGCAAGTATAATTAGGTGGGCCAAGAAAAGTAAAGTAAGACACGGTATCCTAAACCACTTATGATAGGGTTAATAATAAAATCAAACTACCTTCAGAGCATTTCCTTGAGTCAAAAATATTTTTTCAAAAACACTTTTAATCGCTGTATTTACATCAATTCCTTTAATTGTTGAAAGGACACTTAGCAATTCTGTTATTACATCTAATTTACACCGAGAACACTGACCCAGAAAAAGGTAATGTAACCAGCCCAGATCACCGAAGTATTAGCTGAGGAAATCAGAGCTACAGCTAACTTTGATTTAGCTTCACAGGCCATGCTTCCACCTCTGTCTCCTGCTTTCTGCATACAGCTCCATAGCTTCACTGTGTACAAGGACTCCTGCACGCTTGGTAGCAGCTCTCTTGTTTAATTCAACAGCAAAATGCAAAGTAGTAAACATTTACTGAGTAAATATTTTCAGAGTGTCAAAGCCCTGAAAAGCATAGGAAAGAAGCAAGCCAGTACGCTCCTTGCTTCACAGTCCCTGCTTAGTAATTATTTGTTAATTGATTAGTAAACCTGATACTGAATGGGATGTTTGTGAAATAACACCTTGAAAATTCAGAGAAAGGTAAGTATAAGATGCAATCCATGTTAAGAGAGAAACAAATGATACAATAAGCTCAGATGCTTTCTCCTGAAATACAGCAATGTCCATTTTATAAACCTTTATAATCTGTTTAACCCTAGATGTGTTAACCTTGGCTTCTACAAGAATATTTCTAAATATGCATTGGTTTCATGTGGTGTAGCTATGTCTCTAGTCAAGTGATGCTACCATTCAAATTTTATACCAGTTTTGGATGAAAAGGGTACAAATGTATTCCAAATATACTCTCAAATTAGAAATGTGAGCCTGATTTTATCAGCCTCTGACAGCTTAATATGCCGAAAATAGTGGGGTACATTTTCAAAGCAGCATGCTTTAATTTAGCGATGCAGCCCATGTTCATTTTAAATGGAACTGCTCCGTGAAATCACTACAAAACGCTTGGAGCACCTACCCAGCAGTGACTATAAAAAGGAGAATAACATTAATAGAACCCAAAAAGCAAAATAATTACATAACCTTGGCCTGGAGGATGCTCTTCAGTTTTGCTTAATTTCTATGTTCTGATGCTTTAGAGAAATATCATAAGAAGTCATTTTGACGAGTTTAAAAGTTTTAATTATATGCTGCAACATGTCTTGCTTCAAAAATTCACTCTGCTTTAGGACACTAAATAATCATTATTGATCTATCCATCCATCAATCTTCTTTAACAGTTAAGAATTCTAATTAGTCATAACCACATTAATTATGATAAAATGAATCAAAATTCAGGGAGTTGATCATGTAGACTTTTTCTACAAATTATTAACATTTTAATGCATAAAAATATGTTTATCCACCCTGTATTTTTAAAACAGGTTAGGACCACATCTCAACACTAATGGCTCATAGCGCATCTCATCCGATTAGGCTGTGGAGGTAGAACTTTTACTTCACTTCTTAGTGTGAGGCCATCACATTCAAATCTCTCTGATATGAGAAATGTACACAGAGCACAATTCATTAAAGATTAAATGAACATTTTTAAATGTTAAAAATGGAAAAAGTTAAATTATCATTATTTTCAGATGACACGATATTCTACAGGAGGACCCCAAGAGCTCTACCAAAAGACTTCTAGATTCAATAACCAAATTCATTAGCATAGCTGAACACAAAGTAAATACACAAAACTCAATACCATGCCCATACAAAAAAGACAATCGCACTGAGAAATAATGATGAAAACACTACCTTCACAATAGCATCTCAGAAGGAGGAGGAGCAGGGGAGGAAGAAGAACACAACATAGGAATCAATCTAACAAAGGAAGTAAAACATCTGTGCAAAAATTACAGTACTCTGGGGGCCGGAGAGATAGCTCAGTAGAGTAAGTGCTTGCTTGGCAAGCGCAAGGGCCTGAGTTCAATTCCTGGTTCCACCAAATAATAAAAAATAAATAAATAAATTATAGTACTCTGAAAAAGCAGTTTAAGGAGGATATGTGAACACTGAAAGAGAATTAATGCAATCCCAGTGAAAATTCTAAAGTTATCTCCTAGAATTACAGACAACTATCCTACAATTCATTTGACAACAGAAGAGACCTAGAGTAGCAAAGGCAATTTGGGGCAACATATGTAAGACAGGGAGCCTCACAATCCCTAATTTTAAATTATACAAAAGAATCTACTGTGATAAAAAAAAAAGCACAACACAGCATACTAGAAAGAAACAAACCCAAGAATCAATGAAACAGATTAGAAGATGCAGAGGCAGGCAGGCCAGATAGCGCAGCAGACTAAAGTGCCTAAGGGGTTACATCCCAGTGTGCCATGCTGGCCCCACTCACGGGGCACACTGAGATGTCAAATGAGACTGAATGAGACTGGGCACGATGGCGTGTGCTGTGTAGTGAGCCCCTGTAGACCCTGTACTAAATACATTTAAAAAAATAAAAAAAGCTCCGAAGATGTAGATGCAACTCTAGACATATTCAGTCACCTTATCTTTGAAGATGGAGCTTAAACACCTTTACTGAAAAAAAGCTAGCTTCTTTATTAAATAGTGCTATAAAAACTAGTTTGCCTGAGGCTGGGGAGATAGCTCAGTGGTCTAAGCGCCTGTCTGACAAGTGCAAGGTCTGAAGTTCGATCCCCAGTACTGCATCCCATGCCAGTCCCAGAATCTGGGTGCACCTACGTGGTGGCACAAGTCTGCAATGCCAGTGCTGGGGAGGTTGAGACAGGAGTACCACCACAAGTCTCAGGTCTGTAGTGAAAACCTGTACCAAAAAAAGAAAGAAGAAGAAGAAGAAGAAGAAGAAGAAGAAGAAGAAGAAGAAGAAGAAGAAGAAGAAGAAGAAGAAGAAGAAGAAGAAGAA
>NW_004524658.1:191655-205465 GCF_000260255.1 Octodon degus
AAAAAAAGAAAGAAGAAGAAGAAGAAGAAGAAGAAGAAGAAGAAGAAGAAGAAGAAGAAGAAGAAGAAGAAGAAGAAGAAGAAGAAGAAGAAGAAAACAAGCAAGCTGGCTTTTTACATGCCAAACATTAAAACTAGACCAATGTCTTTCACCATGCAATAAACTAAAATCAAGATGGATAAGAAATGTAAATATTAAAACTTAAACATTAATCTGTTGAAAGATACAATAAGTAGAACTCTTGAAGTCATCTATGTAGGCAAAAACATTATGAGCAAAATCACTGTTACACAGAAGTTATCACAAATAATCAACAACTGGGAGCTCATCTTTTTTTTGTTAATTTTAGCAAAGGGTCTAGAGGGTGTTCATACTAGATCCTACTTGTAGTGATCCATCTCTTTACGGCCTACCAAGAGCTGGAATTGCAGGCGTGCACCATCACACCCAGTCTCAATTGCCATCTCAATGCGCCATGGGGCAGGGCTGGTAAGGCAGGCCAGGGGAACAAACCCCTGGGCCCTGGGCCTGCTTGCAGGCACTTTAATCTGCTGGGGCATTTGGCCAGCCCTAGGAATCTCATCTTATCAAAAACCTTTAGCTGAGCAAGAAAACTCATCAACAGAGTGAAATAACAACCCACACTGTGGAGAAAGTTTTTGCCAGCTATTCCTCAAAAGACTAATATCAAGAAAATAAATAATTAGAAGTTCAGATCTCCCTAATTTAAACAACCAATCTGAAAATGGGCATCTGAAATGAATAGCTCCTTCTCAGATGAACTAGAAACAATAAATAAGTATATGACAACATGTTCAATATCATCTGTCATGGTAGAGTCGCAAATTGAAACAACTTTGAGTGTATCTCAGACTGGGGAGATAACTTGGTGGTCTAAGCACCTCCATGGCAAGTGTAAAGACTCAGATTTGATCCCCAGGACCACCTGGCCTGCTGGCCCCAGAACGCTGGGTGCACCATGCCGGCCACCAAAACCAGGCATGGTGGTGCATGCCTGTAATCCCAGTGCTGGGGAGTCTGAGACACAAGGAACTCTGTGAGACTGAGCTGTGTAGTGAGACTCTACACCAAATAAATAAATAAATGCATAAATACATATTTAAAAAAATTCAAAAGATTGTATCTCACTTCAGGAAATGGAGCATCAAGAACTCAACCAAAAACATTCTGGGGGGGAGCTGTGAGAAAAGAACCTTTCTGTTGTGGGAGTGTAGGGCTTGGCTACACAGCTGTTTCCCTCCTTGGTATCTTTCTAAAAGAATTAAAAGCACCAACCCCCAGCCATGTTCAGAGTGACACCATTTGTCACAGCTAAATCTTGGAAACAACCCAAATGCTCATCAACTGATGATGGGTTAGAGAAGATGTGGTATGTATGTGTAGATTACTCAGTAAAAGAGAAGGATGGACTTGAGACGTTTTTCGGCAAATGGATACACCTTGAAACCGTAATTTTAAGTGAAATAAATCAGACACATATGTGTAAATATCAAATTGTTTCTCTAGTGTGAGAAACCAAAAGTGCAAAGAGAAATGTCAAATAGATATTGGGAAATGGGAAGAAAAGTTTCAAATGGGAAGGGAAAGAAGGGGAGGAAAGAAGGAGGAGGAAAGGAAGACGGGAAAAGAATAAAACAAGAAGGAAAATTTAAACAAAGATTCTGTGAGTAAGGAGAAGAGAGGTTGAAGTGAGGATAGGGGAATGGGGAAAAATGAATCAAGTTTCATCCTGTACAGGTGCAAATTTCCAATGTCAATTGTAATCCTGATGTCTACCTAAACGTACCAAAAAACTTCATAAAAGGTTGCACTGGCATGTACAAGCGTCACAACATGAAGTTAGTGTGCAAGGAGGAAATCTCTGAAATCTCTCTTCAGTACTTGAGCACAATTAGAGTCCTGTAAAAGCCAAGGTCAACTGCAGCCCTGTAAATTCTCCTTTGCCATGTGACTTTTTTCACACCTGACCCTTCCAATTGTGTTCTTATTGCAATAGCTGGAGCAGAAACAAGAGGGAAAGAGGCCTTCAGTGCCCTCCTCAAACAGCCTGCCAGTGCAGTCTTTGTCCAGGGAGTGCAGTCTCACAGCCTGGACTCATTTTGACACTGAGAGCAACAATCATGTCCTGGACTTCTACTGCACTCTTTAATGAGGAAGTGAGTGCACATACACATTTTAATTAACGACTAACAGCACTTTTGTTTTGAAAGCAAATGGTAAATATCTTCTGGTTATTAAAAGTTCAGGTGATTTTAGGGGATATCAAAGTCTAACATCTATATTTATGGTGATAAAATAGAAATAGGTGTCATCACTGTCTACATGGATCTAAAACATCTTGTCTTTGATTTTATGAAAATTAATCTGATTTTATTAAAATTTATTAAGCATTTACTACATACAGGGCCTGCTGCACAGCTTTAACATAAATCATTTAAAGTTTATATTACATGCCACAAGAATTAAAATTATATTACATCCTTCAATACTGGAAATCAGGCATAAATGCCAAAGAATGAGACATACACTCATGCAAGTATCTTGTGACTTAGAATAAAAATGAATTAAAATCACTGTATAAGTGAACAAATAACTGCTAATCAGTGTAACTAGATACCCCATTCTGTCTCTAAGTAATATCAACCTGTTTAGCCAGATATTAATATTTTGAGGGTTTTATTTTCCTTATATTTTATACTTATAAGCATTATCAAGCTTTAAATCCAATAAAGTGATTTATTGTCTATGGCTTTTGGCAAGTGAGCCTAGACACCTTAGCTCCCCACACAGAAAGTGGGATTGGTGAGAACAGTTCTTACCCCATCAGACTGTGGTAAAGACTAATTGACCTATTTTACATTAGAGAGCTGGTATATAGGTATATACCCATCTGGAACAACTTTTGTTAAAGTTTTATCTTTATGTTCCAAAAACCACTCACTTGGTTGAAGGTATTGGGCAACATAAATAAATAGGTAAATATTTGAACTTAAATAAAACAGCTCAATTCCCAAATAATCTTGGAATGTAAATTTTGAAATCAAAATGTATTTTTCTTTCCCTTCAGATTGTTCCAAAGCCTTTACCCTTTCAATATTTACTGTCAGTCTTCAAGAAGCAAATGTAGCAAGCATGTGTTATCTCTAGATTATTTGAAGACAAATACTTCATTTCAGAGAAAATGCGTTGGAAGGAATCATCTCCCGAAGACATTCTGGGAAATACTGACACATTAATCTCAGAATTACAGGTGGTTTATGATATTAAGATCTCAGATAACACATTTAAAATATTATTTCAGAGCAGCACTCCTTTTATCCTGTCCTTGAGTCAGCAGAAATAAACAAGAGTGTATGTATTTAAGAAAGTGGTAAATTATAGCTATCCTTTATTGCACCTTACATATACCCATTTCCTAAGAGGCCTTAGAATTTGGTTGAACAGGCTGTTTCGGGTTTCTTCATCCTTTTTTCCGGAACTTTCATTCATCTCTGATGAACTGATACTTAAGCCTAAGCACAGTGAGGTATCTGAGCAAGGCCTTGGCGCACAGTTGTGTGGCCCACCTCACCTTCACCTTGGTGCACAGGTGCATGGACCACCTCACTTTTCACTTTGGTGCACAGGAGTGTGAACCACCTCACCTTCACCTTGCCCTTTTACTGAGGTTGGCTCATGACACATTTTACTGCTCTGTAAGTTCTTTTCTTAATAAACAATGGCTTTCCCATCTTACTGTCTTCTTAATTAAAAATAAAAATGAAAGAAACTCATCTACAATTACTCATAACAGACTTTTTAATTACAGGAACACAAGCACCCCATGTTACATGCTCAAGTCATGGCTATACACAGCCATTCTTTACTTGCTTCATGTGACATTATTCTCCTGTATAATAATTGACTCTATATGTGCTTCACAAAATAAAGTAGAAGCTATTGTTACTCAACCTATCTCAGCTTTAGACTCCATCCTGCATTCTCATATGATGACTTTTATATCAACAAGGAGTCCGTTGATTCATATGTACAAGGTACTAGAGTCAGATGTAACAATTATATGAGAACAGAAGGTTATTTCCCATTCAAAATAAGGAAGTCAAAGATACAAAAACATAAATAAATTGGCCAGAATGTACTAAGTTCCAAACTATCAGTGGTGAAATCCAATTTAATCTTACATCATTTAATTTTTTTCCATAATTTTATTGAGAAATAACTAGCAATGAGACAGTGTCAAAACAAACTGGGAGGTCAGTTTCAATAACTAACAGATTGCATACATTCTTCCTAGTGGTTAATTGCTGTACAAGATGCAGACATGATATACTATTTGCAAACACTATTAGAACAAATCTCTCTATTCATGAAGAGAATGTAACTATATATCTATCCTAACCACTTTGAATACACAGATGCAAGATGGACATTCATCTGTATCCCCCTTTTTTTGTTAAGTTCCATCATTTAAATATTTTAGGTGTGTAAACTCAGGAAAATATTCTAAAAGAGTTCAGTAGTCCATAATAGTATTGGGTCTTCCGCTTGACTGGCAATGTCAGAAATTGTTGACCTGAGTCCCCTACAGCTCAAAATAACACTGTGTCTTTACTTCTTATACTTTGTTTTTATACATTTCTGCTGGATGGTTACGACAAAGGTAAAGCAGGACTTATGCAACAAGAGTTGGAGCTTTTGGGTCTGATAAGGTCAGTGAAATCCCCTCTGGATTTATCCTGAGATCCTGTACCTCAGATTTTAGAACCTTTTTCAGTGTCAGCCATGTGGATGAGTCACGGACATTGGTTGGCCAATGTACACACTGTGAAAGCATGAGAGAATGTTTTCTCTCCATGTGACTCTCCTTAGGCACACTCTACATCATTGATCACTTTCCTCTTTGGCCCCACAATCTCGTTGATCAAAAAATTTGGGTTACTACCAAGGTACATGACGTTAAATACAAACTCTCATATGTCCTGAGTCTTAATTGACCTTGGAAGGCTAGGGCCAAAATGTTGGCTTTCCTTGCAGCCCTCCTTTTTCTCTAATTTTGGTCTGCAAACTTAGCTTGTTAACCCTCCAGAAGACAAGCTTATTGTTATTACCATACAACGTAGGATATTAAGCTCAACCTTACTATCTGTCTGAATATCAAACATTGTAGGCATAATATGGAACAGGTATTTTTCATCAAGTATTGATATGTTGAACTTTAAGTCCCCACAGAATATGATGAAAAAACATTTACAAATTAGAATATATTTTAAAAATAGGCATAAAGAATTATAAACTTCTTATGTTTACACATAAGTCCAAAAATCTAACCATATACAACCTTGAAGCAGGACAGTCCTCCACTATTCCTTTTCCTATCTCTTGGCTTCATTCACCACCCCCTTCTTTTTGAACAGTCATCTACCCAAGAGACATCATAGCAGCAACTGGCATGTCATGACAAGCAGCCCGTATTGAGAAGACCAGAATGACAGGCACTCCAAGCATGAAACCACTATTACAGATTACCATCTTCAGTGCAGTTGCTTAGTTCACAGGTATCAGTATATATAGTCAGTCAGGGCGAGAATCTTTCCAATTTACTGCTAGATTAAAAAATCTTCTGGAGTTTCTCAGGATCATTGCCTTGCCCATTTTCTACATACAACTGTATGGCTTGACCTTGTCATGTTTCCTAGCTCTTCTCCTTTCCCTCTCTTGATTAGATAGTCCTTGAGATCCTGCTTTCCTGTTACTTGTATTATACCTTTCTATTTGTATTTTTCTTTTGAGTTCTTATACTAGGAAAACTATATGATATCTACACACGTGTGCCTGGTTTATTTCACTTATGAGTATATGTTCAAGTGGCATCCACTTCAATATAAAGGCTTAGAGTTATTTTTGCACAATCGAGTATTCTTTATAGCTGAGTAATACTCGATTGTGCAAAAATACCACATCTTTTCAAACATTCCTACCGTGATGGGCATCTTGGTTGTTTCCAAGATTTGGCTATCACAAATTGTTCTGCTGTAAACATAGGCACACATATATCCCTATGATATGATGTTTTCAGATCCTCTGGGAAAATTCCCAGTAGAGGAATAGCTTGTTGAAATGGAATTTGCAGTCCAACTTTTCTAAGGAGACTCAACACTGATTTCCATAACGGTTGCACCAGTCTACATTCCCACCAGCAGTGGAGAATGGTTCCTTTTTCCCCATAGGCTCTCCCATATTTGTTGTTTGGTGATTTCTTCATGATAACCATTCTTTCTGGGGTGAAACAATATCTCAAACTTGTTTTAATTTGCATTTCATGGATGACTAGTGATGTGGAGCATTTTTTCACACATTTATTCGCTTCTTTAATTTCATCCTCTGAGAAGCATGTGTTCATTTCAGATGCCCATATCTGGAGTGGATTTTTAAAAATTTGGGGCCCTAGTGTTTTATAGTTCTTTATAAATTCTAGAGAGCAGACCTTTGTCTGAGTATATATTTTACATGATTTTTTCCAAATCTGTGGGTTGCCTTTTCACTTTGTTGGTAATTTCTTTTGACATGAAAAATCTTCTCAGTAATAACAAGACCCAGTTCTTAATTCTTTCAACTGTTTCCCATGCTCTTTGATTAATTTTCATGAAGTCTTTGCCTTACCCTATGTCTTCAAGAGTTCCTCCTACTTTCTCTTCCAGTAGATTTAGTGTTTCTGCTTTAATGTTTAGATCTTTAATAAATTTTGACTTTAGTTTAGTGTATGGTGATAGACCTGGGTCAAGCTTGAGTTTTTGACATGTAGAGAGTCAGTTTTTCCAACACCATTTGTTAAAGAGGCTATCTTTCTTCCAGTGTGTATATTTGGCCCCTTTGTCAAAGATAAGGTGGGCAAGTGGTTTGTAGGGGCTTCAGCATCTTCTAATCTATTCCAATGATCCTCAGGTCTATTTTGTTGCAAGTACCATGCTGATTTTATCACAGTAGCCTTGTAGTATAATTTCAAGTTAGGAATTGTAATGCCTCCTGCCTTGTCTTTATTGCCTAGGATTGCCTTTGCTATTCTAGATCTTTTCTGGTTCTAGATAAATTTTAGGAATGATTTCTCAACCTCTGTGTGTTATGTTGGTGGTAGTCTGATAGGGATTGCATTAAATCTGTACGACAATTTTGGGAGTATGGCCATCTTACAATGTTGGTTCTTCCTATCCAGGAGCATGGCATATCTTTCCATTTTCTGAAATCTTCTATAATTTCTTTTCTAAGAGTACTGTAATTTTCCTCGAAAAGATCTTTGACTTCTTTAGTTAGATTAATTCCAAGGTATTTCATTTTCCTCGGTGCTATTGGAAAAGGTATCGTTTCTATAATTTCCCTCTCAGTGTGTTTGTTGTCTGTGTAGAGGAATGCTATTGACTTTTGGGTATTGACTTTAAACCTGCTATGCTACTGAATTTCTGTATTAATTCTAGTAGCTTCTTGGTGGAGTTTTTTGGGTCTTCCAAGTAAAGTATCATGTCATCTGCAAATAAAGACAATTTAACTTCTTCTTTACCTATTCATATTCCTTTTATTTCTTTTTCTTGTCTAATTGCTGTAGCTAATGATTCCAGAACTATATTGAACAGGAGTGGTGATAGAGGACATCCTTGTCTTGTACCAGATCTAAGAGTCAAAGATTTCAGTTTTTTCCCATTTAGGATTATCTTAGCCATCTGGTTTTCATAAATGGCTTTTACCAGATTGAAGTAGAGGTCATCTATTCCATTTTTCTGTAGGACTTTGAACATGAATGAGTGTTGGACTTTGTCACAAGCCTTTTATGCATCAATGGAGATGATCAAGTGGTTTTTAGCTTTTGCTTTACTGATATAGGGTATTATATTTATAGATTTTCGAATATTGAAACATCCTTACATCCCTGGGATGAATATTACCTGCTCATGGTGTGTGATTTTCTTGAAGATTTGCTGTATTTTATTTGCTAGGATTTTATTGAGGATTTTGGCATCTATGTTCATGAGGGAGAATATTTCCCCTAACCATTATATAGTAGCCTTCTTTATTTTGCTTGATCATTGTTGCTTTGAAGTTGAGACTGTCTGAGAATAGGATTGCTACCCCTGCTTTTTTCTGAGGGGCTGCAGCATGTAGTATTGTGTTCCATCATTTGACTTTCAGCCTATGAATGTCTTTATGAGGTAATATGTTTCTTTTATACAACATATTATTGAATTTTGTTTCCTAATCCACTGTGCCAGTCCATTTCTCTTAATTGGTGAATTGAGTCCACTTATATTGATGGTTAGAATTGAGATGTATTGACTTATGATCGACATATTTACCTGTTGTCATTTACTCCTTTTTCTCCTGTGTTTAATTGCTCACCCTATTTAGTTGGTTGCTTCTGATCTCCTTCGTGGAGTTCTGATCATTTTGGTCCCTCTCTAGAACATCATTCAGGAACCTGTGTAGGGTTGGCTTTGTCATCATGAAATTCTTTAGCTGTGCTTTTTCATGAAAGTATTTCACTTCTCCATCAAACTTGAAAGAGAGTTTTGCAGGGTATAGTAGTCTGGACTGGAATTTGTTTTCATAGAGGACTTGAAGTACTGTGCTCCATGCTCTTCTTGCCTTCGTGGTTTGTGAAGAGAAGTTGGCCATAATTCTGAAGGGTTTTCCTTTGAATGTGATCTGCTTCTTATCTCTAGCGGCTTTCAGTATATTATACTTATGCTGAATTTCTGGGATCTTGACTATTATATGTCTCTCTGTGTTTTTAATTGAGTTGAGGTTACTTGGCGTTCAGTATGCTTCAGTTACCTGAATATCAGATTGTTTCCTCATATTTGTGAATTCTTCTGCTATTACTTCTGCCCATATTTTTTAATATCATTCATATTAACTCCTTCTTTCTCATTGATGTCTATTAGTCTCACATTGTTCATTTTTGCATCATCTTGCAGGTAATGGATTATTTTTCCTGCATCCTAGTTGTTTTTAAGAGATCCTTGCTTACCTTTTCACTAGCTGCACCAGCATCTTGAAGATCTGAAACTCTGTCTTCACTTTCACTTAAATGGTTTTGCAAGCTTGTGATTGAGATTTTATTTTCCTCTATATCTCTTTGACTCTGCTTCATGAAATCTATTTCTTTTCTGTTTTACTCATTCAAGGAATCTGTCATTTTTCTAATCTCTATTTTTTATCAATATCTTCTTTAGAAGCAGTTATAAATTCTTTTACTGCAGTGTTTTTTTCAGATTGGGTTTCCTCCCTATGTTTCTGTATTTGATTCCTTACTTCAGATGCTATGTCCTGAGAATTATTTTTTTTTTACTTCAGAAAAGAATTGCACTCTGAGTTCCTCTATGATTTGCTGCTGTTGCTTATTTACTATCAATGCTATTAATTCCTAATTTCATCTGAGCTAGTGTCCTCTGCACTTGTTCTGGGTGGGCATTGGGTTTCCTCCATATGTTTCTGCATTTGATTCCTTACAGCAGATGTTATTAATTGAGGGATTTCTTTTTTCATTTCCAATCTGAGTTCCACTATACCTTTCTGCAGCTGTTTCTTTATTTCAGAAGCCATTGATTCATTGCTTTCAGCTGTGAAAAGCAATTCGTCTTATCCTATCCAATTTGTTCTGTGTTAGTGTCCTCTGCACTTGTTATGGGTGTGCTTGGGTTCTGAGATTGCATTTTGCTCCTTCTCGTTGTCAGTATGTGTATCACTGTCTTCTGACCTTTGTTGTAGATCTTTGTTGCAGTATTATCCTTAGCACCTACTGAGGTTCAGGGGTAGATCTACAAAGTTTGGATTTATCCAGCTGTGCCTGGCTTGGGTCTGGCTGCTGTACTCAGCACCTTCCTGTTGCTGCCCTTGGGGGTGAACCTGTTGTGCCCTCTGACAAGATGTTCTGCTGCTGGACTAGCTGGGTGGTTCTATCACTTAAACTTTCTGCAGGGATTGCAGCTGAAGGGTTTCACCCCAGGCCTGCATACCAGGCCTGAGCTGAGTCTGGAGGGGACATGGTGGAGTACGTGGGAGAGGCAGCACTCCCACACACTCACCGAGCCTGGACTAGGACTGGATCTGGGGGTTCCCAGAAAGCGACCAAATTCTTACTGTGTAGGCTGAGTGTGGGGGGTACTATGGAGTGATCAGGGCATCCTAAGAGGGTGAAAGAGGGTGTCACCCACACTGTGCCTGGGCTGGGACCAGTAGGTCATACCAGCATAGCATAGCTGGAAGTTCTCCCACACACTCACTGGGCCTGGCCTGGACTGGAACTGGGGGTTCCTGGAATGGGGCAGAAATTCCCACTGGGCAGGTAGGGTACGGGAGGTGCTGTGGAGTGGTGTGGCACGTCCCAAGGGGGTGGAAGTTCTCACCCATGCTGCAATCTTATATCATTTCTATGTAGCAGGTGTTATTATTATAGTCATGTATAAACAATTAAAATACAGAAATGAGGTTACTTGTCTAATGTCACACACTTGCAATACTTGAGGTAGTGTCTGACTTCTGATAGTGGCCCAGAAAGCCGAACAAGTACTCTTTTATGGGGCATCTTTCCTCGTCTTATCCTATCCAACAATTTTCCCTACTGAGACAAACAAGCTATCATTTACATGCACAATAATAAAATTCAAAGTAATTAACTGATCCACTGATATAATTCTCTTTCAGCTGGTATCCTGGTATAGTTTCAATAGTCTTAAAAATCAGTAACAAAAATTTTACTATTGAACAATTATATTATAGCTGTAAAAGTGGCAAGAATGCAGAAGAAAGGAAGATAGTATGTGAAAAAATGTTCAAAGTTTTATTTTACAATAAAATAATTTTATATTTTTCTACATTTGTGTTCTATTAGTTTTGTGCTTTTCAAATGTGTCAGGATATGCACTTATGTACAAATGGGTATATACACACTCAGGTACATGCTGAATTATCATTATTTTACTGGTGAGTTATACAACCAAAAACATATTCGCATAGATGAACTAGTCTTTAGGGGTTAATATTTTAATAATAAGATGTACTAATTAGAGAAAGTACACAAGATAACACATTGCAGAACTTATATAATATTTTCTGATAGTCAATAATATACCAGGCACTGTTCTCAGCATGTGTTAAATATCATTAAAGCACAGAAAAGTGGCCTTGTAGAACCCTAATTTGGGATGGACAGATAATGCACATAAATGAATTGCATAGCATGGAATGCCACCCTAGGGGAAAAGCCATGTCAGGGGTCCTGCAGTGAACACTACTCCTTTCTTAGGTGACACAGGACAGTCATGAAGATAAGAAGTCATCATCAGGAGAAGAGTAAAGAGGCAGACCCATAACCCTGACTTGTGCCATAGCTAACAATGACCTTTGTCTTTGTATCATCCCCTTCCTCTGAGTGCATCCTTGACTGACTTCTATAACTGACTTGGAAGGACTAGATTATGACAAGCCTAAAAAGTTTTGTGCATGAAAATAAAGCCCTTAATCAACTGGCTGTAAGTCATGTTAATCAAGTAGAGATCACTCACTTACCTGGACCAATTTTCATCATTTGAGCTCCGCAAAGAGGGCTCAGAAGCAGAGTATTTGAAGCCACAGAGATTCTGTATCTCTAGTACTGGCTTTGAAGAAGCAATTTCCATAACTTCTACATCTGCAGAGAAAGGACCTGCCACAACACAGGCCAGCTCGGCAGAATTTTCTTTTCTAGTCAGGACCCCGGATGAGAGTTCACATGGCCATCCCTGGACTGCAGCTCTGTGAGACCATCAGAAAATGATCCTGGTAGTCTATGTAAGACACTTGGCCTTCAAAAAATGTAAATTGTAAGACTTCCTTGTTTAGGCCATTATTAGTGTTTTAATTTATATAGCAATATATAAAAACTTCTTTAGGAGTTTCAGGGAAGACAAGAGTGTGGCAGGGGAAAGAAAAAGTTTGGTACAAATTAGAAAAAGGTACGTTTATCATGACAGATGCGATCATGTAAGCTAAAGTCTTGTGGGACTAACAAAGTCTTTTTACCAAATAGAAAGACAGCCCTGGCTAGTTGCACTGGCAAGTGCTTATAATCCCAGCACTTGTGGAGCCTGAGGAAGAATGACTGAGAATTCAAAGCTTAGTCTGGACAACTTAGTGACTTAGCAGAACCCTTTATTAAAGTAAAAATGCTTTAAAAGGGTAAAGAACAGTGCTTAATACAGATGCCCTGGGCTCAATCCCCAGAACAGAAAGAAGGAGATGGAGCTAGAGATGGAGAAGGAGCAGGAGCAGGAGCAGGGGTAGGAGCAGCAGCAGCAGCTGGAGGAGGAGGAAGAGGAGGAGGAGAAAGAAGAAGGTGAAAGGTAAGAGGAAGGAGAAGGAAGGGGAGGGGGAGAAGGGAAAAGGGATGAAAAGGAGAAGGGGGAGGGGAAGGAAAAAGGGAAAGGGAAAGGGAAAGGGAAGGAGAAGGAGAAGAGGAAAGAGAGATGGAAAAAGAAGATGAAGAGAAGGAAGGACATAAAAAAGGAAGGAAGGAAATAAAGAGAATAAGGGAAAGGAAGAGAAGGAAAGAAAGAAAGAAGAAAGAAAAAAGAAGGGAAAAAAGGTATAGGAGGAAAAAAAGAACAAAAAAATAAAGAAAACTCTCTGAGTAGACACAGTTCTGTCTCAGGTAAAGGTAAAGGGACAGAAATTGCTTTCCAGGAATATGGCTTCAGTGGCAATAGAAATGACCCCTGGTGGAGAACACAGAGGAAGAGGAGGAATGAGGCATGCTATGCAATCTAATCTTCGGGAGAATTACTGTTCAGTCTAGGAATGGCTCCCTGGTCCTTGTGCAGTCTGGCACCTTGCTAGGTATCAGACATTCATTCTTTAAATTCTCACTCACAGGTAAGAATTAGGTTTAATGAAAATATCTGAGTTTGTGAACAGGAGCTCTGCTTTGAAGTTGAAACAGGCTGAGCCCAAATTCATCCCTGCCACACCTCACCCTATGCTCCCTTTTGTGCACCCTCAGCTTCCATTACTGGCAAATAAGAACCATCACTAAAGGTGTACAAAGACTCCATGAGATAATGCTTGACTTGTGATGAATGCAGCTCCCTGCTGTTTAACAAGACTAGCTATTTCTACTGGCTATTGTGTTGTGTGGCATTGTAGGGCAGGGCAGGCAGGGATGGGGTAGGATAGAGTAGGGTATGGCAGTCTACTGTCACATTGTATAATGGCTCTGGAAGAAAATTTAAATTGTGTGTCCTCTGAAGATGCCAGAAATAAAAGCATTGGGAAGAAATATACAGAAATTAAGCACTGAGACAAATGAGGCAAAGCTGAAAGATTATGGTGAAGTAAAAGCAAGTGATAACAGAAGCACAGGGAGCAAAGAGAAAAAATTAATCAAAGACAAACAAGTTCCAGGTGCTAAGAACAGTGGTGATGTGATTGGCAGAGATGCAGCCCTTGGGTGTAAAATGACCAACTTTCTGAGCAACATAACAAGGCTAGAGTACAGGATGAGAAAGTAGCTGTGGAATACCTGAGGGCACATGTGCGCGTGCATGCACACACACACACACACACACACACACACACACACACACACACAGAGCAATTTACACACAGCACTAGTCCCAGATGTACAATTAGCTGTAGATAGGCATATATATAACCTGGCTTTGCACAGATGTTTATATCTTCAAATAATATAAGAAGCTAAGAAGGCCTGCCAAATAGCTCAGCAGATTAAAGCATCTGCAAGCAGGCACAGGGGCCAGGGGTTCAA